>NC_138311.1:29085000-29127500 GCF_965601325.2 Salmo salar | reverse complement strand
AAGATTGCATACAGGAAGTGCCCTCTCTGACCATTTCTTGGCCTACTATAGCCTCTTTATCGAAAACAGAGGATCTCTGCTGTAACGTGACATTTTCTAAGACTCCCATAGGCTCTCAGAAGGCGCCAGAACGTAGAATGATGACTCTGCAGTCCCTGGCTGAAAAACAGTAGAGCATTTGGATAGTGGTCGATCTGAGAACAATGAAACGGGCGCGCGCGTGCACGTGAAGAGTCCATTTTACATTTTCATTCTGAACGAAAACGTCACCCGGTCGGAATATTATCGCTATTTTACGAGAAAAATCGCATAAAAATGTATTTTAAACAGCGTTTGACATGCTTCGAAGTACGGTAATGGAATATTTTGACATTTTTTGTCCATGATCATCTCTAACAAATACAGGGGATCTCTGGCATGACGTGACACTTCCTACGGCTCCCATGGGCTCTCAGAAGGCGGGAAAAAGCTGAACGATGTAATTCCATCCCCAGGCTGAAACACATTAGCGTGTTTGGCAAGTGCTCTATCAGAGGGCCATTAGACTGAGGCTCGTGCATGAGGGGATAGCATGCTTTTACGTTCACTCTCTTTGTAATAAAAAACGATTTCCCGGTCGGAATATTATCGCTTTTTTACGAGAAAAATGGCATAAAAATTGATTTTAAACAGCGGTTGACATGCTTCGAAGTACGGTAATGGAATATTTAGAAATGTTTTGTCACGAAATGCGCCATGCTCGTCACCCTTATTTACCCTTTCGGATAGTGTCTTGAACGCACGAACAAAACGCCGCTATTTGGATATAACAATGGATTATTTGGGACCAAACCAACATTTGTTACTGAAGTAGAAGTCCTGGGAGTGCATTCTGACGAAGAACAGCAACGGTAATAACATTTTTCTTATAGTAAATCTGACTTTGGTGAGTGCTAAACTTGCTGGGTGTCTAAATAGCTAGCCCTGTGATGCCGGGCTATCTACTGAGAATATTGCAAAATGTGCTTTCACCGAAAAGCTATTTTAAAATCGGACATATCGAGTGCATAGAGGAGTTCTGTATCTATAATTCTTAAAATAATTGTTATGCTTTTTGTGAACGTTTATCGTGAGTAATTTAGTAAATTCACCTGCAGTGTTCGGTGGGAATGCTATTCACATGCTAATGTGAAAAGCTGGTTTTTGATATATGAACTTGATTGAACAAAACATGCATGTATTGTATAACATAATGTCCTAGGGTTGTCATCTGATGAAGATCATCAAAGCTTAGTGCTGCATTTAGCTGTGGTTTGGGTTTATGTGACATTATATGCTAGCTTGAAAAATGGGTGTCTGATTATTTCTGGCTGGGTACTCTGCTGACATAATCTAATGTTTTGCTTTCGTTGTAAAGCCTTTTTGAAATCGGACAGTGTGGTTAGATTAACGAGAGTCTGTCTTTAAAATGGTGTAAAATAGTCATATGTTTGAAAAATTGAAGTTTTTGCATTTTTGAGGTATTTGAATATCGCGCCACGGGATTACACTGGCTGTTGAGTAGGTGCAAGCGTCCCACCTAGCCCATAGAGGTTAAGGACAACAAAGTCAAGGTATTGGAGTGGGCATCACAAAGCCCTGACCTCATTCCTATAGAAACTTTGTGGGCAGAACTGAAAAAGTGTGTGCGAGCAAGGAGGCCTACAAACCTTACTCAGATACACCAGCTCTGTCATGAGGAATGGGCCAAAATTCACCCAACTTATGGAAGCTTGTGGAAGGCTACCCGAAATGTTTGACCCAAGCTAAACAATTTAAAGGCAATGCTACCAAATACTAATTGAGTGTATGTAAACTTCTGACCCACCGGGAATGTGACGAAAGAAATAAAAGCTGAAATAAATCAAATCATTCTTTCTACTATTATTCTGAAATTTTCACATTCTTAAAATATAGAGGTGATCCTAAACTGACCTAAGACAGGGAATTTTTACTAGGATTAAATGTCAGGAATTGTAAAAAAAAAAACAACAAAAAACAGTTTAAATGTATTTGGCTAAGGTGTATGTAAACTTCCGACTTCAACTGTAGGTTCCTGCCTTTCTAGGGAGTTTTTCCTAGCCACCGTGCTTCCACATCTTCATTGCTTGCCGTTTCGGGTTTTAGGCTGGGTTTCTGTATAGCACTTTGACATCAGCTGATGTAAAAAGGGCTTTATAAATAAATTTGATTGATTTGAAAACACACACGCTGACATTCTTACTTATAACCATATTTATTCATCCTCAAATGGCAATGAAATAATTGTATAAAATAATTGTATCTGACCGTAGTCTACCACACTCTCTCCAACCCTGCTACAGTTCTGAGTAAGAGGTCTACATTATGTCTGAGAACTGGGCCCAGATTCACAAATTAAAAAGAAATGTATTCTTAAGTGCAATTTTTTCTTACCTTTATACTGAAGAAACTTACAAAAAGTTGCTATTCCTCAATAAAGTTATTGAAAATGTTCTTAGGTTTCTTCCTAAGAAAATTGTTAAGAAATGTGATTCTTGAAAATAAAGTTAGTGGATTTCTTCTTCCAAGATAGCTAAAGCCTGGTCTTAAATGCATGGAATTGAGAAAAGATGATAATGAAAGCAATTGAACATGTTTAATTGACTCAAACGTAATCTGAACGTTCCAGTATTGATTGTTTTTAAATCCCCCACCCCCAATTGTTTCTCTTCAGTTATCGCAGTAAGAAATATGCTAATAAGATTGCCCGCAAGATAGCAAGCTAGTTCAGTTGCTTAGCGACAATCATGTTAAAAAGACAGTGAAGTTTGCAAAAAGATATTTGATAAGTTTGTAAGAAAAGCATGAATTCTTAAGAAATGTTTAAGGAATTGCACTAACAAACATATTTTCTCTCTTAAGAAGTTTCTTAAGTTTTGTGTTTGAAGTGTTTTGTGAATCTGGGCCTTGGGTTTGAAAGCTTACTGATAATTTATCAAAGCTTCATAGGCTAAGATTACATTAAGAGTAGAATCAAAACAATGTACTCTGGGGGATTCAAACAGGGTAGGTCTTCCACAGGAGCTGTGTTGCAGTGGTCTAAAGTGGGACATTAAGGTGTAAAATTCATCACTGAATACTAAAAGGTATTTTCACTTCATTCAGAGTTTTCCTACAACCTCGGTCCATTAGGTCATGAAAACCACATTCATCTTGCGAACATACTGTAGAATGGCACAAAGAAACCAAGGCAGTTACAAGAACAAAATACTCAGTCAGCATCACACTTCATGATAGATATGGATGCCAATTGGGGTTACCAGAGGGTAAGGTTAGGTTCAGATCTGTTAGGATGTGTTGTGATCATACTGGCCAGTATTCACAAATAGTGTGAGTGGGTTTGCAGATCTAGGATCAAGTCTCCTCAGTCAATATTATCTTATTCATTATGATCTAAAAGGGAAATCTGATCGCATATCAGCACTTCTACTCTGAAACACTTCAAACTCGTGAATACGAGCCATTGTGACTAAACAAAAGGTGTTGTGTTGATGGATTCAGTTTCTCAGTGACCCTGTGATGTTGGTCACAACAGATTGTATTCTGTGCCCTCTTGAGGTGGGCCTTGCTTCACTTCTGAAAGTGCAGTAGAATGTTGAGGAACAGTCGCTGAGTTTCACTTCCTCCTTTTAGACTCCATCTGTGCAGAGGAGAGAGCGAGGGTGAGAGAGGAAAAAGAGAGATTCAATACACTAAAGCAAGTAGACCAAAATTACATTATATAATAACTAACTGAAATGAACAAGTCAGATAGAAGTCAGCGCTGGGTCATTGGGTTCAGATGGTGAATGTGTGATAGAGGCTCCATAACGCAGTGAGACCAACCAGGCATTTAAATCAAGTTTCCACTTCAGGCCTATAACTGCCTCTGAAAGTGTGTTAACCTGTTGGGTCTAGGGGGCAGCATTTGCACGTCTGGATAAAAAAAATGTACCCGATTTAATCTGGTTACTAATCCTACCCAGTAACTAGAATATGCATATACTTATTATATATGGATAGAAAACACTCTAAAGTTTCCAAAACTGTTTGAATGGTGTCTGTGAGTATAACAGAACTCATTTGGCAGGCAAAACCCTGAGACATTTTCTGACAGGAAATGGATACCTGATGTGTTGTATTGACTTTAAACCTATCCCATTGAAAAACACAGGGGTTTAGGAATATTTTGGCACTTCCTATTGCTTCCACTAGATGTCACCAGCCTTTACAAAGTGTTTTGAGTCTTCTGGAGGGAGATCTGACCGAACAAGAGCCATGGAACGGTGATGTCCCATTAGACACCTGGCGCGCTAGTTCATGTTGGGTACCCTCGTTCCAATACGTTATAAAAGAGTATGCATTCGTCCACCTTGAATATTATTCATGTTCTGGTTAAAAAAGGCCCTAATGATTTATGCTATACAACGTTTGACATGTTTGAACGAACGGAAATATATTTTTTCCCCTCGTTCATGACGAGAAGTCCGGCTGGCTTACATCATGTGCTAACGAGACGGAGATTTTTGGACATAAATGATGAGCTTTTTTGAACAAAACTACATTCGTTATGGACCTGTGATACCTGGAAGTGACATCTGATGAAGAGAATCAAAGGTAATGGATTATTTACATAGTATTTTCGATTTTAGATCTCCCCAACATGACGTCTAGTCTGTATCGCAACGCGTATTTTTCTGGGCGCAGTGCTCAGATTATTGCAAAGTGTGATTTCCCAGTAAGGTTATTTTTAAATCTGGCAAGTTGATTGCGTTCAAGAGATGTAAATCTATAATTCTTTAAATGACAATATAATATTTTACCAATGTTTTCTAATTTTAATTATTTAATTTCTGACGCTGACTTGACTGCCGGTTATTGGAGGGAAACGATTTCCTCAACATCAATGCCATAGTAAAACGCTGTTTTTGGATATAAATATGAACTTGATAGAACTAAAAATGCATGCATTGTCTAACATAATGTCCTAGGAGTGTCATCTGATGGAGATTGTAAAAGGTTAGTGCATCATTTTAGCTGGTTTTATGGTTTTGGTGACCCTGTCTTTGACTTGACAAAACATTACACACAACTCTTGTAAATGTACTGTCCTAACATACTCTAAATTTATGCTTTCGCCGTAAAACCTTTTTGAAATCGTAAAACGTGGTTAGATTAAGGAGATGTTTATCTTTCAAATGGTGTAACATAGTTGTATTTTTGAAAAATTTGAATTTTGACATTTATTTGGATTCAAATTTGCCGCTCTTGAAATGCACCTGCTGTTGATGGAGTGCACCACGGGTGGCACGCTAGCGTCCCACCTAGCCCCAAGAGGTTAACCAGTATCAAAGAAACACACAGACAATCAACACATACTGTAACTCAAATTCTCCCCTCTAATTTCCTGGCACTGTGTGAGGACTCCGGGGAATTTCGGAGACTTAATCTGTCTCATTTTAGGATCAGAATATTGTGCTCTATTAAATGTTTTATACCAATCTAAACCTGGCTGGCAGTCTGCCCATGGTTCTCCACCACAAATGTCTGTCTTATACTTGTACCCACAGTTATTTGTTAATGTCCCCATACGATCCTTTGTGTATAATACCTCCATTCTCCATAGAGCCATACAGTAGCAATGCTAAAACCAGCGATGAAACAGAGGTTCATTTAGTTTACCCCACAGTCCACACAGAAAGAGGCCAAATGTAGGGCAGCAAGTACAGTACAGGAATTTTTGGTATTTTATTAGGATCCCCATTAGCTGTTGCGAAAGCAGCAGCTACTAGTCCTGGGGTCCACACAAAACATGACATAATACAGAACATTAATTAACAAGGACAGACCTACATAAAATAAAAACAGCACACAGCCTACATAACAAACTATCAAGGTCAAATAGGGGAGAGGCGTTGTGCCGTGAGATGTATTTTTTTTTTAACCAGGTCTGCTGTTCATTTGAGCAGTATGAGATGGAAGTGCGTTCCGCTTTCTTGAATTTGTTCTGGATTTGGGGACTGTGAAAAGACCCATGGTGGGGTAAGAGTGTGTGTGTCAGAACTGTGTGTAAGTTTGGAATTTAAAATGTTTCTTATAAAATAAAATAGGTGATGCAGTCAGTCTCTCCTCAACTCTTAGCCAAGAGAGACTGGCATGCATAGTATTTATATTAGCCCTCTGATTACAATGAAGAGCAAGACATCTCAGTCTGTTCTGAGCCAACTACAGCTTAACTAGGTCTTCTTTGCAGCACTTGACCACATGGCTGGACAATAATCAAGGTAAGTCAAAACTAGAGCCTACAGGACTTGCTTTTTGGACTGTTTTGTCAAAAAAGTTAAGTATTTTTTATTATAGACATACAATGCATTCGTTAAGTATTCAGACCCCTTGACTTTTCCCACAATTTCTTACGTTACAGCCTTATGCTAAAATGTATTTTTTCCCCCTCAATCTACACACACACACACACACGACACACACAATACCCCATAATGACAAAGCAAAAACAGGTTTTAGAAATGTTTGCAATTTAATTAAAAATCAATACCTTACTTATAAGTATTCAGACCCTTACTGTGAGACTCGAAATTGAGCTCAGGTGCATCCTGTTTCCATGAATCATCCTTGAGATGTTTCTTCAACTTGATTAGAGCGCACCTGTGGTAAATTCAATCGATTGGACATGATTTGGAAAGTCACACACACCTGTCTATATAAGGTCCCACAGTTGACAGTGCATGTAAGAGCCAAAACCAAGCCATGAGATCGAAGGAATTGTGCGTAGAGCTCCGAGACAGGATTGTGTCGAGGCACAGATCTGGGGAAGAGTACCAAAACATTTCTGCTGCACTGAAGGTCCCCAAGAACAGTCGTTTCCATCACTCTTAAATGGAAGAAGTTTGGAACCACCAAGACTCTTCCTAGACCTGGCCGCCCAGCCAAACTGGGCACCATCCCTACGGTGAAGCGTGGTGGTGGCAGCATGATGCTGTGGGGATGTTTTTCAGCGGCAGGGACTGGGAGACTAGTCAGGACTGAGGGAAAGATGAATGGAGCAAAGTTCAGAGAGATCCTTGATGAAAACCTGCTCCAGAGCGCTCAGGAACTCAGACTGTGGCGAAAGTTCACCTTCCAACAGGACAATGACCCTAATCACACAACCAGGACAAGTCTCTAAAATGTCCTTGAGTGGCCCAGCCAGAGGCCGGACTTGAACCCGATCGAACATCTCTGGAGAGACCTGAAAATAGCTGTGCAGCGACACTCCGCATCCAACCTGACAGAACTTGAAAGGATCTGCAGAGAAGAATGGGGAAAAACTCTAACCCTAACCCAAATACAGGTGTCGTGACATGACTAAACATTAATCTGATGACTTATGTACCGAATCAACTAAATAAACTCAGCAACAACAAAAAAACATCCTCTCACTGTCAACTGTGTAAATATTTGTATGAACATAAGATTCAACAACAGACAAACTGAACAAGTTCCACAGACATGTGACTAAATCAAAAGTAACAGTCAGTATCTTGTGTGGCCACCAGCTGTATTAAAGTACTGCAGTGCATCTCCTCCCCATGGACTGCACCAGATTTGCCAGTTCTTGCTGTGAGATGTTACCCCACTCTTCCACCAAGGCACCTGCAAGTTCCCAGACATTTCTGGGGGGAATGGCTCTAGCCCTCACCCTCCGATCCAACAGGTCCCAGACGTGCTCAATGGAATTGAGATCCGGGTTCTTCGCTGGACATGGCATAACACTGACATTCCTGTCTTGCAGGAAATCACACACAGAATGAGCAGTATGGCTGGTTGCATTGTCATGCTGGAGGGTCATGTCAGGATGAGCCTGCAGGAAGGGTACCACATGAGGGAGGAGGATGTCTTCCCTGTAATGCACAGAATTGAGATTGTAAGCAATGACAACAAGCTCAGTCCGATGATGCTGTGATACACCGCCTCCAACCATGACGGACCCTCCAAATTGATCCCACTCCAGAGTACAGGCCTCGGTGTAACACTCATTCCTTCGACGATAAACACGAATCCGACCATCACCCCTGGAGAGACAAAACTGCGACTCGTCAGCGAAGAGCCATTTTATCCAGTCCTGTCTGGTCCAGCGATGGTGGGTTTGTGTCCATAGGCGACGTTGTTGCGGGTGATGTCTGGCGAGGACCTGCCTTACAACAGGCCTACAAGCCCTGGACACTCTGAGCACTGATGGAGGGATTGTGCATTCCTGGTGTAACTCGGGCAGTTGTTGTTGCCATCCTGTACCTGTCCCGCAGGTGTGATGTTCGGATGTACCGATCCTGTGCACATGTTGTTACACATGGTCTGCCACTGCGAGGACGATCAGTTGTCCGTCCTGTCTCCCTGTAGCGCTGTCTTAGGTGTCTCACAGTACGGACATTGCAATTTATTGCCATGGCCACATCTGCAGTCCTCATGCCTCCTGGCAGCATGCCTAAGGCACGTTCACGCAGATGAGCAGGGAGCCTGGGCATCTTTCTTTTGGTGTTTTTCAGAGTCAGTAGAAAGGCCTCTTTAGTGTCCTAAGTTTTCAGAACTGTGACCTTAATTGCCTACCGTCTAAGCTGTTTGTGTCTTAACGACCGTGCCACAGGTGCATGTTCATTAATTGTTTATGGTTCATTGAACAAGCATGGGAAACAGTATTTAAACCCTTTAAAATGAAGATCTGTGAAGTTATTTGGATTTTTACGATTTATCTTATAAAGACAGGGTCCTGAAAAAGGGACGTTTCTTTTTTACTGAGTTTAGGTTTTATAGTTACTCAGTTAAATTCATCATGTAACAATTAAGTCATTAGGATTTGGGGCACCACGGAAGAAGTTGTTTAACCTGTTATGGCTAGGGGGCAGTATTTTCACAGCCGGATAAAAAACGTACCCAATTTAATCTGATTATTACTCCTGCCCAGAAACTAGAATATGCATATAATTATTAGCTTTGGATAGAAAACACTCCAAAGTTTCTAAAACTGTTTGAATGGTGTCTGTGAGTATAACAGAACTCATTTGGCAGGCCAAAACCTGAGAAGATTCCATGCAGGGAGTGGCCTGTCTGACAATTTCTTGCCCTTCTTGATTATCTCTATCCATTACAGAGGATCTCTGCTGTTACGTGACACTTTCTACGGCTCCCATGGGCTCTCAGAAGGCGGCAAAAAGCTGAATCGTGGCTTTGCAGGCTCTGGTTGAAAAAAAGTAGCGCGTTTGGGTAGTGGATGGTTACAGTACTGTTAGACTCAGGCGCGTGCCCGCGTCGACCCCATGCTATGTTTTCTTTCGTCTGTTTACCTAAACGCAGATTCCCGGTCGGAATATTATCGCTTTTTTAAGAGAAAAATGGCATAAAAATGTATTTTAAACAGCGGTTGACATGCTTCGAAGTACGGTAATGGAATATTTAGAAATCTTTTGTCACAAATTGCGCCATGCTCGTGACCCTTATTTACACTTCGGATAGTGTCTTGAACGCACGAACAAAACGCCGCTATTTGGATATAACGATGGATTATTTTGGACCAAACCAACATTTGTTATTGAAGTAGCAGTCCTGGGAGTGCATTCTGACGAAGACAACAAAGGTAATCAAACTTTTGTAATAGTAAATCGGAGTTTGGTCAGGGCTAAACTTGGTCGGTGTCTAAATGGCTAGCCGTGATGGCTGGGCTATCTACTGAGAATATTGCAAAATGTGCTTTCACCGAAAAGCTATTTTAAAATCGGACATATCGAGTGCATAGAGGAGTTCTGTATCTATAATTCTTAAAATAATTGTTATGTTTTTTGTGAACGTTTATCGTAATTTAGTAAATTCACCGGATGTTTGCGGGGGGTATGCTAGTTCTGAACGTCACATGCTAATGTAAAAAAGCTGTTTTTTTTATATAAATATGAACTTGATTGAACAAAACATGCATGCATTGTATAACATAATGTCCTAGGGTTGTCATCTGATGAAGATCATCAAAGGTTAGTGCTGCATTTAGCAGTGGTATGTTTTTTGTGACATTATATGCTAGCTTGAAAAATGGGTGTCTGATTATTTCTGGCTGGGTACTCTGCTGACATAATCTAATGTCTTGCTTTCGCTGTAAAGCCTTTTTGAAATCGGACAGTGTGGTTAGATTAACGAGAGTCTTGTCTTTAAAATGCTGTAAAATAGTCATATGTTTGAAAAATGGAAGTTTTCGGATTTTAGAGGAGTTTGTATTTCGCGCCACACCCATCATTGGATATTGGAGCAGGTGTTCCGCTAGAGGAACGTCTAGATGTAAGAGGTTAACCTCTATGGGCTAGGTGGGACGCTTGCACCTACTCAACAGCCAGTGTAATCCCGTGGCGCGATATTCAAATACCTTAGAAATGCTATTACTTCAATTTCTCAAACATATGACTATTTTACACCATTTTAAAGACAAGACTCTCGTTAATCTAACCACACTGTCCGATTTCAAAAAGGCTTTACAACGAAAGCAAAACATTAGATTATGTCAGCAGAGTACCCAGCCAGAAATAATCAGACACCCATTTTTCAAGCTAGCATATAATGTCACATAAACCCAAACGACAACTAAATGCAGCACTAACCTTTGATGATCTTCATCAGATGACCCCCCCTAGGACATAATGTTATACAATACATGCATGTTATGTTCAATCAAGTTCATATTTATATCAAAAACCAGCCTTTTACATTAGCATGTGACTAGCATTCCCACCGAACACTGCAGGTGAATTTACTAAATTACTCACAATAAACGTTCACAAAAAACATAATTATTTTAAGAATTATAGATACAGAACTCCTCTATGCACTCGCTATGTCCGATTTTAAAATAGCTTTTCGGTGAAAGCACATTTTGCAATATTCTCAGTAGATAGCCCGGCATCACAGGGCTAGCTATTTAGACACCCAGCAAGTTTAGCACTCACAAAAGTCAGATTTACTATAAGAAAAATGTTATTACCTTTGCTGTTCTTCGTCAGAATGCACTCCCAGGACTTCTACTTCAATAACAAATGTTGGTTTGGTCCCAAATAATCCATAGTTATATCCAAATAGCGGCGTTTTGTTCATGCGTTCAAGACACTATCCGAATGGTAAAGAAGGGTGATGAGCACGACGCATTTCGTGACAAAAAAAATCTAAATATTCCATTACCGTACTTCCAAGCATGTCAACTGCTGTTTAAAATCAATTTTTATGCCATTTTTCTCGTAAAAAAGCGATAATATTCCGACCGGGAGTGGTGGTTTTCGTTCAAAGAGAGAGAAAATAAAAACATCTCGTGCCCTCGTGCACGAGCCCCAGTCTGATGGTCCTCTGACAGGCCACTATCCAAACGCGCTAATGTGTTTCAGCCAGGGGCTGCCTCGATATCATTCAGCTTTTTCCCGGGTTCTGAGAGCCTATGGGAGCCGTAGGAAGTGTCACGTTACAGCAAAGATCCTCAGTCTTCAATAAACAGAGCCAAGATGAACAAGAACTTTTCAGACAGGCCACTTCCTGTAAGGAATCTTCTCAGGTTTTTGCCTGCCATATGAGTTCTGTTATACTCACAGACACCATTCAAACAGTTTTAGAAACTTTAGGGTGTTTTCTATCGAAAGCCAATAATTATATGCATATTCTAGTTACTGGGCAGGAGTAGTAACCAGATTAAATCGGGTACGTTTTTTATCCGGCCGTGTAAATACTGCCCCCTATCCCCAACAGGTTAACGAGTTACCATCTTCCGAATGAAACCCTAGATGATATATCAGATAAAATGATTATCGACATCTCATATTTGTCTAATAATTCTGAACGTCGCATACGCCTTGCTTCTACACAAACCACAGCTTTACTGATAATTCCGTATCACACATTGATTCAATTATTTATTTACTAACTAAATGATAGCACAGGAAACACACGGTATAGGTGTCACATCCTGACCAGTATAAGGGTTATTTGTTATTGTAGTTTGGTCAGGACGTGGCAGAGGGTATTTTGTTTATGTGGTTCAGGGTGGTGTTTTATGTAGTAGGGTGTTTGATTTATTATTTCTGGGTTTTTGGGGTTATGTTCTAGGTTTGTATTTCTATGTGGTCTCTAGTCTTGTGTATTTCTTTGTCTAGTTTATTGGGGTTGGACTCAATTGGAGGCAGGTGTTTTCTATTTGCATCTGAGAGTCCTATATATGGGTATGTGTTTGGTTAAGTGTTTGTGGGAGATTGTTTCTTGTTTTGCTGAGTGTGCCTGACAAGACTTTTGTTGTTCGTGAGTTCTTCATTTTGTTATTTTGGTGTTCTCTTGATTTAAAATAAATTAACAAGATGAGCATCCACATTCCTGCTGCGTTTTGGTCCTCTATCCCCGACGACAACTGTTACAGAATCTCCCACCAAATAAGGACCAAGCAGCGGAGGAAGGAGAGGAGGAACGCTGAGAAAATGAACTTTGATATGGACGATCGTGAGAAGTGGACGTGGGAGGAGATTATGGCCGGAGAAGGTCCATGGAGGCAGTGGAGCGATGACAGGGAACGCTACAGGGGAACACGACTGGCGTTTAAGCCCAAGAGGCAGCCCCAATAAAAATAAATTGGGGGGGGGGGGGGGGGGGGGGGGCACACGGGTAGTTTGGCTGGGCGATGATTGAGCCCCAGGCCAAATCCCCGTACCTTTTCTGGGCAACCAGTGACTGGACAGGTCCCATGCTTCGGGGTAATGGGTACTGTGGCGAGGCCAAGTATTTTTAGGCTGGTACGCGCAGTACCAGCGCCCCGCATTTGCCAGGGGGAAGTGGGCATCCAGCCAGTAAGAGCGATGCCAGTTCTGCGCTCGAGACTGCCAGTACGCCTCTACGGTCCAGTGCGTCAGCCCTGTCCGACTCGTCCTGTTCCCACTCTAGCCCTGAGGTGCGTGTTCCCAGGCTGATACCTCCAGTACCAGCACCACGCATCAGGCTTCCAGTGCGTCAACCCAGTCCGACTCGGCCTGTTCCCGCTCCCCGCACTAGCCCTGAGGTGCGTGTTCCCAGGCTGATACCTCCAGTACCAGTACCACGCATCAGGCTTCCAGTGCGTCAGCCCAGCCTCGAGAGTTCGGCAATAGTGTGCGGTCCAGAGTATCCGGCACCAGTGTACGGTCCAGAGTATCCGGCACCAGTGTACGGTTCAGAGTATCCGGCAACAGTGTCTAGTCCGGAACCGAGGGGGTCTGCCTGCGACCCGGAACCAATGGGGTCTGCCTGCGACCCGGAACCAAAGGGGTCTGCCTGCGACCCGGAACCAAAGGGGTCTGCCTGCGACCCGGAACCAAAGGGGTCTGCCTGCGACCCGGAACCAAAGGGGTCTGCCTGCGACCCGGAACCAAAGGGGTCTGCCTGCGACCCAGAACCGGGGGAGTCTGCCTATGACCCGGAACCAAGGGAGTCTATCAGCAACCCGGAACTAAGTAAGTCTGTTGACGATCCGGAACTAAATAGGATTAACTGTGTATCAAATGAGTCTGCCTACAGTGTGGAACGGAAGAGGTCTGCCTACGATCCGGAACGAGGGGAGTCTGCCTACGGCCCGAAACTGAGCAAGTATGTCTGCATTCTGGAGGACAGCAGGCCGGAGCCAGAACCACCTCCTGTATAGGTGGGTTGGGGAGGGGGGGGTGTAGCACAGGTGCCGTCGGTGACGGCAGCCACCCTCCCTTCCCTCCCTTTAGTTTAGGGGGATTTTTTTGTTGTTGTTTTAAAAAATATATATATTTATGGAGGTGCATCCGGGGTCGGCACCTTTATGGGGGGGTACTGTCATGTCCTGACCAGTATTAGGGTTATTTGTTATTGTAGTTTGGTCAGGACGTGGCAGAGGGTATTTTGATTATGTGGTTCGGGGTGGTGTTTTATGTAGTAGGGTGTTTGATTTATTATTTCTGGGTTTTTGGGGTTATGTTCTAGGTTTGTATTTCTATGTGGTCTCTAGTCTTGTGTATTTCTTTGTCTAGTTTATTGGGGTTGGACTCTCAATTGGAGGCAGGTGTTTTCTATTTGCCTCTGATGGTAGTCCTATATATGGGTACAGTGCCTTGCGAAAGTATTCGGCCCCCTTGAACTTTGACCTTTTGCCACATTTCAGGCTTCAAACATAAAGATATAACTGTAATTTTTTGTGAAGAATCAACAACAAGTGGGACACAATCATGAAGTGGAACGAAATTTATTGGATATTTCAAACTTTTTTAACAAATAAAAAAACTGAAAAATTGCCCGTGCAAAATTATTCAGCCCCTTTACTTTCAGTGCAGCAAACTCTCTCCAGAAGTTCAGTGAGGATCTCTGAATGATCCAATGTTGACCTAAATGACTAATGATGATAAATAGAATCCACCTGTGTGTAATCAAGTCTCCGTATAAATGCACCTGCTCTGTGATAGTCTCAGAGGTCCGTTTAAAGCGCAGAGAGCATCGTGAAGAACAAGGAACACACCAGGCAGGTCTGAGATACTGTTGTGGAGAAGTTTAAAGCCGGATTTGGATACAAAAAGATTTCCCAAGCTTTAAACATCCCAAGGTGCACTGTGCAAGCGATAATATTGAAATGGAAGGAGTATCAGACCACTGCAAATCTACGAAGACCCGGCCGTCCCTCTAAACTTTCAGCTCATACAAGGAGAAGACTGATCAGAGATGCAGCCAAGAGGCCCATGATCACTCTGGATGAACTGCAGAGATCTACAGCTGAGGTGGGAGACTCTGTCCATAGGACAACAATCAGTCGTATACTGCACAAATCTGGCCTTTATGGAAGAGTGGCAAGAAGAAAGCCATTTCTTAAAGATATCCATAAATAGTGTCGTTTAAAGTTTGCCACAAGCCACCTGGGAGACACACCAAACATGTGGAAGAAGGTGCTCTGGTCAGATGAAACCAAAATCGAACTTTTTGGCAACAATGCAAAACGTTATGTTTGGCGTAAAAGCAACACAGCTCATCACCCTGAACACATCATCCCCACTGTCAAACATGGTGGTGGCAGCATCATGGTTTGGGCCTGCTTTTCTTCAGCAGGGGCAGGAAAGATGGTTAAAATTGATGGGAAGATGGATGGAGCCAAATACAGGACCATTCTGGAAGAAAACCTGATGGAGTCTGCAAAAGACCTGAGACTGGGACGGAGATTTGTCTTCCAACAAGACAATGATGCAAAATCTACAATGGAATGGTTCACATATAAACATATCCAGGTGTTAGAATGGCCAAGTCAAAGTCCAGACCTGAATCCAATCGAGAATCTGTGGAAAGAACTGAAAACTGCTGTTCACAAACGCTCTCCATCCAACCTCACTGACCTCGAGCTGTTTTGCAAGGAGGAATGGGCAAAAATGTCAGTCTCTCGATGTGCAAAACTGATAGAGACATACCCCAAGCGACTTACAGCTGTAATCGCAGCAAAGGGTGGCGCTACAAAGTATTAACTTAACAGCCAGTTGAATCCTGTGGCGCGTTATTCAAATACCTTAGAAATGCTATTACTTCAATTTCTCAAACATATGACTATTTTACAGCATTTTAAAGACAAGACTCTCGTTAATCTAACCACACCGTCCGATTTCAAAAAGGCTTTACAACGAAAGCAAAACATTAGATTATGTCAGCAGAGTACCCAGCCAGCAGAGTACCCACTGAGACCAAGGCGCATGCGTGTGCACACACACAAAATTGTGTCACTTAAAATTCCAGGGTGTTTCCATGCCTACTGTACATGCTCAAACCCACACAATTAATGAAGTTGATAATGACTTCAGATCCATCCTCTATTGTACTATGAGTGTGTTTCCACACACACACAAACACACACACACACACACACACACACACACACACACACACACACACACACACACACTAAACCTCTCATCCAAACAGTAGTATTGTACTATGAGGGTGGCACCATCCACCCACACAACGTGGTATCATAAACCTCTCATCCAAACAGCAGCGATCAGGTCATTCAAGATCAACTTCCACTGAAATGAATGTCAAGGTGGTGAGGCAGTCAGGAAAACTTCAACACATGCCAGAACACATCAGGAAACGGAAAGAACAGGAAAAATATACTGTAGCACTCACACAAGAGAAACACACAGGACAAACACAATGTAGTTACACAATTCCCACAACATGCACACCCTGAATGATTCCTGGAGAAAAACTCTATTCCAGCTGCATGGAATCATGGTGGTGACAACTATTAGCCTGAGAGCTCAAAAATCGCCAGCAAGGTCAATGAGGTCAGAACATTTCTCATACAGAAACCAAGGAGGATCTTTCTCCCGCTTTCCTCTGGGCCAAAGTTAAAAAGCATTGTTCTTGGATAAGAATTCTTATGGGGGAAGTGGACACCTCCATTGAGATCGGTCGATGGAGGGGGACACACACACACACACTCACCGTCTTCTTTCCGCAAGAAACACTTCCACAGGCAGAAGCAGAGACTTATGACCAGCAGAGCAGCTACAGTGGTTACCGAGATCAGGATGGTCAAAGCTGTTCCAACTAGACAGGGAGAGAGGGAGAAAGAACAGCGAAAGAAACAGAGTGAAACAGATGAGATCGAGAGGATATAGAGAGAAAGATTGACAGAGAGGCTCGAGAGACAGAGGCTCAAGAGACAGAGGCTCAAGAGACAGAGGCTCAAGAGACAGAGGCTCAAGAGAGAGATTCAGTGAGCAAGAGAGAGAGAGGATTGAGAGAGGAAAAAAATCTGGCAACAAATCAAACTTCATAAAAGTATCAAGAATGTTAATTGGTTTAAACAGCTTCAGATTAACATAGTTTTCATTTCATACAGTCACCTCATAAATTATTGGTAGAATTGATAAAGATGGAGCAAAAAGTATAAAAATAAACAAATACTGAGCTACAGTATATTGTATGCAACAACAAAAGAATGGGAAATTATATTATTTTACATTAATACAATTACTTTGAGAAAGAGATTTTGTTGAACAAGTAATCTCAAACAGATAGGTGTCATTATCAGCACCCCTAAACATTCGTATTAATAAAATCAAATCGGCAGTAACATACTACTTAAATTAATCTCAGTTTAACCTCTTGACGGTCGCCTAGGATAGGGGGCGCCACAGCGCATTTTGAAAAAAAATTGTGCCCATTTTAAACGGCCTACTACTCAAACTCAGAAGCTAGGATATGCATATAATTAATACTTGTGGATAGAAAACACCCTAAAGTTTGAATGGTGTCTGTGAGTATAACAGAACTCATATGGCAGTCAAAACCCCGAGACAGATCGAAACAGGAAGTGGAATTCTGAATTGCGAACTCAACTTCATCACGTTGCCTATTAATCACACCGTGAGCCATGGTTCATTGAGCACTTCCTATTGCTTCCACTAGATGTCCCCAGTCTTTACAAAGTGATTTGAGTCTCCTACTGTGAAAACTGACAGAATGACACGCTGTGGAACGTGGTCACACGGAGAGGGCCATCACCATTATGACGCCTGCGCCCCTGGTTACCCTCCCCTTTCGAAACGTTTTGAAACACAATGCAATCGTCCCCCTCGAATCTTATTGGAGCTCTCGTTGAAAAAGGCCCTACAGATTTATGTTATACAACGTTTGACATGTTTGAACGAACCTAAATAAGAAAAAAATGCATTTTGTTGAAAGAGTAGCCCCGCGCACGTCGGAACTTTTGGTTCAGCCTTCAGAACGCGCTAACAACAACAAGCTAATGGAACATAAAGGATGAACTTTTTCGAACGAAAATACATTTGTTGTGGACCTGGGATTCCTGGAAGTGCCTAAGGATGAAGATAATCAAAGGTAAGGGATTATTGACAATAGTATACAAGACTAGATGTGATATGCGATTGTTCCAAGATGGCTAGCCTATTGCTATTGCTAGCCTATTGTTCTGAGTATCGCATCCCCTTTTATCGCAAAGTGTGATTACCCAGTAAAGTTCTTTTTAAATCTGGCATTACAGGTGCTTTCAAGAGATATTCATCTATAAATCTTAGAATGACAATATTACATTTTAAAAATGTTTTAGAATAGTAATTTAGTAAATTGTAGCACTGTTTCACCGGATGCATTTGAGGGAAAATAGTTAGGCAACGTTACGCGCCGATGTAAAATGCTGTTTTTATATATAAATATGAACTTTATCGAACAAAAGAATGCATGTATTGTGTAACATGATGTCCTAGGAGTGTCATCTGATGAAGTTTGTAAAAGGTTAGTGCTGCATTTAGCTGTTTTTTGGTTATTTGTGATGCATGTGGTTGGTCGGAAAATGGCTATGTGGCTACTTTTACGATATACTCCTCTAACATAATCTAATGTTTTGCTTTTGCTGTAAAGCCTTTTTGAAATCGGACAATCTGGTTCGATTCAGGAGAGGTGTATCTATAAAACGATATAATTTGAAAAAAAAAAAAAAAAAAAAAGTATTAAATTTTGTTATGCTAATGGCGATATGATTTTTCGCTGGATGTCAGGCCGCACAGGGGTTAAGAAACAGCAGAATTGTGGCCTTCCATGGCTTCCCGTTTCACTGGGGTATAAACCCTTTATCGTCCATTAGCATGCAGAAAGGCAAAGAACAAAAAAATGGAGACATTTACATTACAGTTTACATTTAAGTAATTTCGCAGACGCTCTTATCCAGAGCGACTTACAGGAGCAATTAGGGTTAAGTGCTCTGCTAAAAGGCATATCGACAGATTCTTCACGTAGTCAGCTTGGGGATTCTAACCAGCGATCTTTCGATTACTGGCTCAACGTTCTTAACAGCTAGGTTACCTGGCCTTCATAAATCCAACAATGGGTAAAAAAAATGTTTTTATATAAATAAATACCACTTACCATTGCTAGGGCAAAAATAAGAAATTTAAAACCGCTGGAACAGTGGTAAACTTGCTGTAAAAGGACGCATATGTACAGTATCTTGTCCTCACACACAGTGAGGAAGATGGTTCAGGAGGCAAAGGAAATCCATGGGCGACAGATTCAAATAAAATTGTATTTGTCACATGCGCAGAATACAACAGGTGTAGACCTTACGGTGAAATGCTTACTTACAAGCCCTTAAGCAACAATGCAGTTTTAAGAAAATACCCAAAAGAAAAAGTTTGAAAAACTAAGAATTGATAAGCAGTAGTAAATAACAATAGCGGGGCTATGTACAGGGGGTACCGGTACAGAGTCAATGTGTCAATGTGCGGGGGCACCGGTGGAGAGGTAATTGAAGTAATTATGTACATTGCAGGTAGGGTTATGAAAGTGGCTATTCATAGATAATACGAGAGTAGCAGCAGTGTGTGGGGTCTGTGTAGCCATTTGATTAGCCGTTCAGGAGTCTTATGGCTTGGGGGTAAAAGCTGTTTAGAAGCCTCTTGGACCAAGCCTTGGTGCTCCGGTACCGCTTGCCATGCGGTAGCAGAGAGAACAGTCTATGACAAGGGTGGCTGGAGTCCTTGACAATTTTTAGGTCCTTCCTCTGACACCGCCTGGTATAATATAGGTCCTGGATGGCAGGAAGCTTGACCCCGGTGATGTACTGGGCCGTACGCACTACCCTTTGTAGTGCCTTGCGGTCGGAGGCCGAGCAGTTGCCATACCAGGTAGGGATGCAACCAGTCAGTATGCTCTCGATGGTGCAGCTGTAAAACCTTTGGAGGATCTGAGGACCCATGCCAAATCTTTTGTCTTTAGGAAGAATAGGTTTTGTCGTGCCCTCTTCAGGACTCTCTTGTTGTGCTTAGCCATGTTAGTTTGTTGGTGATGTGGACGCCAAGGACTCCAAATCCCTGTCGATGAGAATGGGGGCGTGCTCAGTCCTCCTTTTCCTGTAGTCCACAATCATCTCCTTATTCTTGATCACATTGAGTGAGAGGTTGTTGTCCTTGCACCACACGGTCAGGTCTCTGACCACCTCCCTATAGGCTGTCTCGTCGTTGCCGGTGATCAGGCCTCCCACTGTTGTGTCATCGGCAAACTTAATGATGGTGTCGTGCCTGGCCGTATAGTCATGAATGAACAGGCAGTACAGGAGGGGACTGAGCATGCACGCCTGAGGGGCCCCCGTGCTGAGGATCAGCATGGCGGATTTGTTGTTACCGAACCTTATCACCTGGGGGGCGGCCCATCAGGAAGTCTAGGATCCAGTTGCAGAGGGAGGTGTTTAGTCCCAGGATCCTTAACTTAGTGATGAGCTTTGAGTGCACTATGGTGTTGAATGCTGAGCTGTAGTCAATGAATAGCATTCTCACATAGGTGTTCCTTTTGTCCAGGTGGGAAAGGGCAGTGTGGAGTGCAATAGAGATTGCATCATCTGTGGATCTGTTGGTGCGGTATGCAAATTGGAATGGGTCTAGGGTTTCTGGGATAATGGTGTTGATGTGAGCCATAGACCTGCCTTTCAAAGCATTTCATCGCTACAGACGTGAGTGCTACGGGTTGGTAGTCATTTAGGCAGGTTACCTTAGTGTCTTGGGCACAGGGACTATGGTGGTCTGCTTGAAACATGTTGGTATTACAGACAGACAAGGAGAGGCTGAAAATGTCAGTGAAGACACTTGCCAGTTGGTCAGCGCATGCTCGGAGTACACGTCCTGGTAATCCATCTGGCCCAGCGGCCTTGTGAACGTTGACCTGTTTAAAGGTCTTATTCACATCGGCTGCGGAGAGCGTGATCACACAGTCATCCAGAACAGGTGATGCTCTCATGCATGTTTCAGTGTTACTTGCCTCGAAGCGAGCATAGAAGTTATTTAGCTCGTCTGGTAGGCTCATGTCACTGGGCAGCTCTCGGCTGTGCTTCACTTTGTAGTCTGTAATAGTTTGCAAGCCCTGCCACATCCGACGAGTGTCGGAGTCGGTGTAATACGATTCGATCTTAGTCCTGTATTGAAGCTTTGCCTGTTTGATGGTTCGTCGAGGGCATAGCGGGATTTCTTATAAGCTTCCGGGTTAGAGTCCCGCTCCTTGAAAGCGGGAGCTCTGTGCGAATGTTGCCTGTAATTCATGGCTTCTGGTTGGGGTATGTATTTACAGTCACTGTGGGGACGACGTCCTCGATGCACTTACTGATAAAGCCAGTGACTGATGTGGTATACTCCTCAATGGGAACGAAAGAATCCCGGAACAAGTTCCAGTCTGTGATAGCAAAACAGTCCTGTAGTTTAGCATCTGCTTCATCTGACCACTTTTTTATAGACCGAGTCACTGGTGATTCCTGCTTTAATTTTTGATTATAAGCAGGAATCAGGAGGATAGAATTGTGGTCAGATTTGCCAAATGGAGGGTGAGGAAGAGCTTTGAGAATTACAGAACTTTGTCACATCTTGGGGTCTCCAACTCTACGATTAGACGCAACCTGCACGCCAATAGGCTTTCTGGAAGGGTTGTCAGAAAAAAAGGCTTAATTGGGAGCAACCAAGAATGTAAAAGCTTTGAGTATGCTTAACGGCACTGGCACTAGGATGGGAACCGGGTGCCATGGTCAGATTAGTCGAAAATAGTTTTTGGTCACGTACACCAGCAGTGGGTTTGGCATCGAAAAGGATGCCTGTGCAGGAAATAACCTAATATCTACAATAAAATATGGTGATGATTTTTTTATCTTATTGGGCTGGTTGCCTCTGAAAGGAAGCTGAAACTTGCAAGACAATGACCCCAAGCACAAGTCAAAATCCCCAAAGAAATGGTAATTTCACCACAAAATCTATATTTCGCAGTGGCCATATCAGTTTCCAGACTTCAATCCCATTGAAAACCTGGGGTTTGAATTGAAGAGGGCATTCCACAAGCGCAGACCAAAGGATTTAAAGGGTTTGTAAAGATTTTGTATGGAGGAATGGTCTAAGATCCCTCCCAATGTGTTCTCCAATCTCATAAAACATTATAGAAAAAGGCTCAGTGCCGTTATCCTCACAAGGGAAGTTGCATAAAGTATTGAAACAGGGGTGCTAATCATTTTGACACGTGTCTTTTAGAGAGAGAAAAAATTACTTGTTAAAGAAATAGCAATGTAGCTCAGTATTTGTATTATTTATTTCATAGTCTTTTTTGTTCATCTTTATCAAGGGAGACAATCATTTTGGAGGTGACCCTTTGGGCGTGTAAACTAAACCTGCTTGGCAATGACTTAAAAAAAACAGATCTAAACTCTTACACACTTAACTATAAGTCATTATTGTTTGCCAGACAATGTTCATCCATCCCTCAGATATCAGTATTCTTGGCTTTGGTCAGGCTACTGTTTCCAAAAGCAGCTAACTTAAAAACAAGTGTAAGCTCTGAGCCAATAAAAAATTGAGATATTTGCATCCTCCCAATGTGGGTGTGTGTCTCACTCACTCTTGGTGTTCATAGAAACAGCGATGGGTGACTCCAGACCCTTATGGTGGACCAGACATTTGACGGACACATCCTTCAGCAGCCCTGATTGGATGTTGAGGGTGCTGATGACCAGGGTGGTCCCATCCCCCTGCTGGAGCTGTGATGTCACAGGAGGTCCCATAGTTCGGTTGTCCCTCTCCACGTTCCACACTATCTCCGCTGGGGGCCGGGACACAGCTGTACAGTTGGCCTCAATAACCCCTGGAGACGTGTTCTTGTAGCTCACCTGGGGTTTAGGCAGTACTGGGGAAGACACAGATACAACCAAAAATCAATATTGGGTTTACTGAATCAATGTTTTTCAGGTGGGTGATCTACTGTTATTATGACTAGGTCCTGGCTAGAGACTCTTTTTGATTACCTGGAACACAAAAGAAAATCTAAAAGCTTTAGTTGGGTTACACCAAGTTAACCACTGACGTGTCTAGTTTTGTGATTCTGATGTCAATAACTGAGTACGGTTAGGAAAGATAAACAGAGGATATCCAAACTTATTTGGGGAGAGAATCAATGTCACAGATGATATCAATGTGTGAATACATTAAGCTTGTGAATACAGTGCATTCGTATTTAGACCCCTAGACTTTTTCCACATTCTGTTACGTTACAGCCTCATTCTAAAATGGATTAAATGTTTTTTTTCCCCCTCAATCTACACACAGTACCCCATAATGACAAAGCAAAAACAAGTTGAGACATTTTTGAAAATGTATTAAAAATAAATGGAAATATCACATTTACATAAGTATTCAGACCCTTTAGTCAGTACTTTGTTGAAGCTTGGCATACATGCATTTGGGGAGTTTCTCACATTCTCCTCTGCAATTTGGAAGGTGAACCTTCGCTCTAGGCTGAGGTCTTGAGCGCTTTCATCAAGGATCTCTGGACTTTGCTTTCCCTCGATCCTGTCTAGTCTCCCAGTCTCTTCCGGTGAAAAACATCCCAACAGCATGCTTCACTGTAGGGATGGTGCCAGGTGTCCTCCAGACGTGAAGCTTGGCAATCAGGCCAAAGAGTTCAATCTTGTTTCTCAAGGGCCTTTTCCTTTAGGTGACTTTTGGCAAACTGCAAGTGGGTTGTAATGTGCCTTTTACAGAAGAGTGGCCTCCGTCTGGCCAGTCTACCATAAAGGCCTGATTGGTGGCGTGCTGCAGAGATGGTGGTCTTTCTGGAAGGTTCTCCCATCTCCACAGAGGAACTCTGAAGCTCTGTCAGAGTGACCATTGGGTTCTTGGTCACCTCCCTGATCAAGGCCCTTCTCCCCCGATTGCTCAGTTTGGCTGGGCGGCCAGCTCCAGGAAGGGTCTAGGTGGTTCCAAACGTCTTCCATTTAAGAATGATGGAGGCCACTGTGTTCTTTGGGACCTTCAATGCTGCTTAATATACAACGTCATCTGAGCGCAACGTATGTTGTTGAACGCTGAACGAAAGCTGAACGAGAGACCGCAGCTTATTGATTTCCATTCCCATTTGAGATCGGATCTGTAGGTACATGCGTCTTCGTCCTCTGTTCTGTCTCCCTTTCCTGTAGCTTCTACCTCGGGTTCAGATCCTCAGAGCTCCCACCCTCATCAGACCGTGAGAAACATCAGTTTCCAATGCAAAAACCCTGTGCTACTCAGGAGCACGAGTACAGTCCATCTGTTCTACGACAGATGCTGGGAGCGGATGCTGTCGTAGTCCATGTGGGGTCAAACAACATCAAGAGGGCTAGCTCGGAACATCTGAAAATTAATTTTAAAGAACTGATTTTTGCAATAAAAGACTTTTAAAAAAAACGGCCAATAATTTCAGGTCAGGTACCGTCATTGGGCCACCGGTGTGAAAGATTCAGCAGGCTACTGGCATTACACATCTGTCTAAAAGATCACTGTAGCTCTGCTGGAATCCCTTTTAAAGATAACTGACACCTTCTGGAAACAGAAGATACTCTACAGCAGGTATTCCCAAACTTGGGAACGAGCAATGCCGTTGGGGGTATGGCAAATAAAAATGTGATTCATAAAAAAATATATGTTCTTCACATTTTCAAACAGTACATTTATATTTTCCAACGTGGCGATACATTTGAGTGAGTTTTTTTCCCCCCCTCGCCTGAGTAGCCTCGTTTCACTGCCAAAAATAAAATTAAACCATCTAGTGTTCAGCGAAATAATATCATAATGTCAAATAGCCTAGTCAAATAATTAACATCCAATCACATAAACCATTACTCGATCGCGGGAAACCTACACTCTTGTGCAGACATTTAAAACAAAACAATTTGAAAAATAGGTCACGGGAGTTTGAGTGAGAATAAAGACGACTTGAGTAGTAAGACATGCACATACAGCGGGGGAAAAAAGTATTTGATCCCCTGCTGATTTTGTACGTTTGCCCACTTACAAAGAAATGATCAGTCTATAATTTTAGTAGTAGGTTTATTTGAACAGTGAGAGACAGAATAACAAAAAAATCCAGAAATCCATTTTAATGAGGGAAATAAGTATTTGACCCCTCTGCAAAACATGACTTAGTACTTGGTGGCAAAACCCTTGTTGGCTATCACAGAGGTCAGACGTTTCTTGTAGTTGGCCACCAGGTTTGCACACATCTCAGGAGGGATTTTGTCCCACTCCTCTTTGCAGATCTTCTCCAAGTCATTAAGGTTTCGAGGCTGACGTTTGGCAACTCGAACCTTCAGCTCCCTCCACAGATTTTCTATGGGATTAAGGTCTGGAGACTGGCTAGGCCACTCCAGGACCTTAATGTGCTTCTTCTTGAGCCACTCCTTTGTTGCCTTGGCCGTGTGTTTTGGATCATTGTCATGCTGGAATACCCATCCACGACCCATTTTCAATGCCCTGGCTGAGGGAAGGAGGTTCTCACCCAAGATTTAATGGTACATGGCTCCGTCCATTGTCCCTTTGATGCGGTGAAGTTGTCCTGTCCCCTTAGCAGAAAAACACCCCCAAAGCATAATGGCCATTTGACGGGCATGTATATGTATTCTTGAGCAGGGGGACCTTGCGGGCGCTGCAGGATTTCAGTCCTTCACGGCGTAGTGTGTTACGAATTGTTTTCTTGGTGACTATGGTCCTAGCTGCCTTGAGATCATTGACAAGATCCTCCCGTGTAGTTCTGGGCTGATTCCTCACCGTTCTCATGATCATTGCAACTCCATGAGGTGAGATCTTGCATGGAGCCCCAGGCCGAGGGATATTGACAGTTCTTTTGTGTTTCTTCCATTTGCGAATAATTGCACCAAATGTTGTCACCTTCTCACCAAGCTGCTTGGCGATGGTCTTGTAGCCCATTCCAGCCTTGTGTATATCAACAATCTTGTCCCTGACATCCTTGGAGAGCTCTTTGGTCTTGGCCATGGTGGAGAGTTTGGAATCTGATTGATTGATTGCTTCTGTGGACAGGTGTCTTTTTTACAGGTAACAAGCTGTGGTTAGGAGCACTCCCTTTAAGAGTGTGCTCCTAATCTCAGCTCGTTACCTGTATAAAAGACACCTGGGAGCCAAAAATCTTTCTGATTGAGAGGGGGTCAAATACATATTTCCCTTATTAACCTGTTGGGGCTAGGGGGCAGTATTTGCACGGCCAGATAAAAAACGTACCCGATTTAAAATGGTTACTACTCTTACCCAGAAACTAGAATATGCATATAATTAGTAGATTTGGATAGAAAACACTCAAAAGTTTCTAAAACTGTTTGAATGGTGTCTGAATATAACAGACCTCATATGGCAGGCCAAAACCAGAGAAGATTCCATACAGGAAGTGCCCTGCCTGACAATTTGTTCTCCTTCTAGGGCATCTCTATCAAAAATACAGCATCTCTGCTGTAACGTGACATTTTCTAAGGCTTCCATTGGCTCTCAGAAGGAGTGCGTGTCCACGACGGGACTCCATGTTTTTCTTTCAGTCTATGAATGAATATAACGTCGCCCGGTTGGAATATTATCGCTATTTTACGAGAAAAATAGCATAAAATTGATTTTAAACAGCGTTTGACATGCTTCTAAGTACGGTAATGGAATATTTTGAATTTTTTGGTCACGAAATGCGCCCGCGCGTCACCCTTCGGATAGTGACCTCAACATACGAACAAAACGGAGCTATTTCAATATATCTATGGATTATTTCAAACCAAAACGACATTTGTTGTTGAAGTAGAAGTCCCACCTTGCCCAGGGAGGTTAAAATGCAAATCAATTCATAACACTTTTGACATGTGTTTTTCTGGATATTTTTGTTGTTATTCTGTCTCTCACTGTTCAAATAAACCTACCATTAAAATTATAGAGAATGATCCTTTCTTTGTCAGTGGGAAAATGTACAAAATCAGCAGGGGATCAAATACTTTTTTCCCCCCACTGTAAAAGCAACAGATACTATTAACAAGAAGGGGATAGAAGTATCTTCTATGGTGAGCTACCGAGTGGCAAACCCCATACTATTGTGGAGGACTTAATTATTCCTGCTGCTGTGGAAATGGCTGGGACAATGCTGGGGGAAAAGGCCCCAAAAAACTATACAGACAATGTCTTAATCAAACAACACTGTTTCACGATGCATCAGTGACATGGCAGGAGATGTTTTGAAACAATTACTGATTCGCATACAAGCCAGTGAATTACATGCGTTACAGCTGGATGAGTCAACAGACGTGGCGGGTCTGGCACAGCTCCTGGTATATGTCCGTTACATTTATGGTGGGTCAATTAAGGAAGACATCCTCTTCTGCAAACCACTGGAAACCAGGACAACAGGAGAGGATATTTTTAAAGTACTGGACAGCTTTGTGACATCAAATAGACTTTGGGGGTCAAAATGTGTTGGTATCTGTATTGATGGTGCAAAAGCCATGACAGAGAGACATGAGACACAGTGGAGTGGTAACGCGCGTGCAAGCAGTTGCTCCCAACGCCACTAGGGTACACAGCAGCATCCACCGAGAGGCTCTTGCTGCCAAGGGAATGCCTGACAGCTTGAAAAACACTTGACACTACAGTGAAAATGGCCTTCCCTGTAGCTCAGTTGGTAACGCATGGTGTTTGCAACGCCAGGGTTGTGGGTGCGATTCCCACGGGGGGCCAGTACGAAGAAAAAAAAAAATGTATGAAATGAAATGTATGAAATGTAAGTGGCTCTGGATAAGAGCATCTGCTAAATGACAAAAATGTAAATGTAAAAAAATGTTAACTTTGTTAAAGCAAGGCCCCTGAACTCTCATGTATTTTCTGCATTATGCACTGATATGGGCAGCGGCCATATAACGCTTTTACAACATACAGAAGTGTGCTGGTTATTGACAAGAACAAAAAAATGAGATGAGCTTAAAGTTCGTTGCATGATGACGAGTTTCTCACATAACTGGCCTATCTGGATGATTTTCTCACCTGAATGATCTGAATCTGGGATTACAGGGACTCTTGGCAACTATATTCAATGTGCGGGACAAAATTGAGGCTATGATTAAGAAGTTGGAGCTCTTCTCTGTCTGCATTAACAAGGACAACACACAGGTCTTTCCATCATTGTATGATTTTTTGTGTGCAAATGAACTCAAGCTTACTGACAATGTCAAATGTGATATAGCGAAGCACCTGGAGTGAGCTGGGTGCGCAATTACACAGGTACTTTCCCGAAACGGACGACAAACAACTGGATTAGTTTTCCCTTTCATGCCCTGCCTCCAGTCCACTTACTGATATCTGAACAAGAGAGCCTCATCGAAATTGCAACAAGTGGTTCTGTGAAAATTGCATTTAAATCAGAATCCACTGCCAGATTTCTGGATTGCGCTGCGCTCAGAGTTTCTTGCCTTGGCAAATCGCACTGTTAAGACACAGATGTTCTTTTGCAACCACGTACCTACGTGAGAGTGGATTCTCTGCCCTCACTAGCATGAAAACTAAATACAGGCACAGATTGTGTGTGGAAAATGATTTAAGACCGACTCTCTCCAATAAAACCCAACATTTCAGAGTTATGTGCATCCTTTTAAGCATACCCTTCTCATTAACCTGTGGTGAGTTATTCATAATTTTTGATGAACAAATAAGGTTTTATATGTAAGATGGCTACATAAAGAACAAAATTATTGATTATTATTGTATTATTTGTGCTCTGGTCCTATAAGAGTTCTTTGTCACTTCCCACAAGTCGGGTTGTGACAAAAACTCACACTCATTCTTATGTTTAATAAATGTATCGTATAGTCTGTGTCTGGCAGGCTTACAATGATGGCAAAAAACAACATTTGAGAGTGCGCTGACCCTGGTGCTAGAAGGGGTACGCAGGCTGGAGGTTGAATGTTTGAAGGTGTACCCGACTATAAAAAGTTTGGGAACCACTGCTCTACAGGAATGACGGAGTCCATCCAAATCATCTTGGCTCCTGGACTCTAAACGCATTTCAAGGCTGCGTTGAAACAATGGCTTATCAATGACCAAGACCAGCTCAGTTTATCCCTACCATTATGACAATTAGTCATCATAATGCTGCATCAAAATATACATTATCCTAGAGGCATTGGCAGACACAATGTAAGTAACTTAATGTATGTCCCCCTAATTTCTCTGAATACCTCAGTGCAAGATGGCGCCGACAGGGATGGTCGCCTCACTTTAGGTCCTTAGAAAACTATGTAGTTATGTTTTTTTTATGTATTATTTCTTCCATTGATAGCCCAGAAAATCTCATGTGTTATTACATACAGCCGGGAAGAACTATTGGATATAAAAGCGATGTCAACTTACCATCATTACGACCAGGAAAATGTCTTTCCCGAAGTGGATCCTTTATTCGGACCTCCACCTTGGAAATGCGATCTTATCCCAGAGGCCGACCCAAAACAATGCGGTCGCCGCAGAAGAGGCAGATGGAGCGGCCTACTGGTCAGACTCAGAAGGCGAGCACACAATCCACCGCTTCCGAGCATACCATCCACCGCTTCTGAGCATATTACTCGCCAATGTACAATCTCTAGATAACGTGGACGAAATTAGGGCACGAGTTGCCTTCCAGAGAGACAGAGATTGTAACGTTCTCTGTTTCACGGAAACATGACTCACACAGGATATGTTGTCAGAGTCGGTACAGCCACCCGATTTCTTCACGCATCACGCCGACAGAAACAAACATCTCTCTGGTAAGAAGAAGGGCGGGGGTGTCTGCCATGGTGTAATGACAACAACATACAGGAACCCAAGTCCTTTTGTTCACCAGACCTAGAATTCCTTACAATCAAATGCCGACCGCATTATCTTCGATTATAGTCACAGCCGTGTATATCCCCCACAAAGCAGATCCCTCGTCGGCCCTGAAAGAACTTCACTGGACTCTATGTAAACTGGAAACCATACATCCTGAGGCTGCATTTATTGTAGCTGGGGATTTTAACAAAGCTAACCTAAGAACCATACTTCCTAAATTCTATCAGCATATCAAATGTGCGACAAGAGCTGGTAGCTTTCTGGATCATTGCTACTCGAACTTCCGCGATGCATACAAAGCCCTCCCCCACCCTGCCTTCGGCACATCTGACCATGACTCCATTTTGTTGCTCCCAGCCTATAGACAGAAACTAAAACAGGATACGCCCATGCTCAGGTCAATACAATGCGCAGGTCAATACAATGCTGGTCTGGCCAATCGGATTACCCGCTACCAATGCCTGTGGGCTCTCCTTCTCCATGACCAACTTGAGTAAAACATTTAAACTTGTTAAACCTCGCAAGGCTGCCGGCCCAGACGGCATCCCTAGCCGCATCCTCAGAGCATATGCAGACCAGCTGGTTGGTGTGTTTACGGACATATTGAACCAATCCCTATTACAGTCTGCTGTCCCCACATGCTTCAAGATGGCCAATTTGCTTACCGCCCCAATAGGTCCACTGATGATGCAATCGCCATCACACTGCACAATCCCATCTGGACAAGAGGAATTCCTATATAAGAATGCTGTTCATTGACTACAGCTCAGCATTTAACACCATAGTACCCTCCAAACTCGTCATTAAGCTCAAGACCCTGGGTCTCGACCCCGCCCTATGCAACTGGGTCCTGGACTTCCTAACGGGCCGCCGCAGGTGGTGAAGGGGCAAGAGACAGCCTACAGGGAAGAGGTGAGGGCCCTCGGAGTATGATGTCAGGAAAATAACCTCTCGCTCAATATCAACAAAACAAAGAAGATGATCGTGGACTTCAGGAAACAGTAGAGGGAGCACCCCCCATCCACATCAACGGGACAGTAGTGGAGAAGGTGGAAAGTTTTAAGTTCAACTTATACATCACAGACAAACTGAAACGGTCCACCCACGCAGACAGCGTGGTGAAGAAAGCGCAACAGCGCCTCTTCAACCTCAGGAGGCTGAAGAAATTTGGCTTGTCATCTAAAACTTTTACAGATGCACAATCAAGAGCAACCTGTCGGACTGTATCACCGCCTGGTATGGCAATTGCACAGTCCTCAACCGCAAGGCTCTCCAGAGGGTAGTGCGGTCTGCACAACGCTTCACTGGGGGCAAACTACCTGCCCTCCAGGACACCTACACTCCACGATGTCACAGGAAGGCCAAAAATATCATCAAGGACAACAACCACCCGAGCCACTGCCTGTTCACCCCGCTATCATCAAGAAGGCGAGGTCAGTACTGGTGCATCAAAGCTGGGACCGAGAGACTGGAAAGCAGCTTCTATCTCAAGGCCATCAGACTGTTAAACAGCCATCACCAACATAGAGTGGCTGCTGCCAACATAGACTCAAATCTCTGGTCACTTAAATAAATGGACTTAATAAAAGGTATCACTAGTCACTTTAAATAACGGAACTTTAATAATGTTTACATGTCCTACATTACTCATATGTATATACTGTATTCTACACCATCTACTGCATCTTGCCTACACCATTGCTCATCCATATATTTATATGTACATATTCATCCCTTTACATTTGTGTGTATAAGGTAATTGTTGTGAATTTGTTAGATTACTTGTTAGATTTTACAGCATAGTCGGAACTAGAAGCACAAGCATTTCGCTACACTCACATTAAAATCTGCTAACCATGTGTATGTGACCAATAAAATTAGATTTGGATTTGATACCTCTGTTGATCCTACAGCAATTGTATGCAGTAATCATGAGCCTATGAACAAGAGTTACACTGATAGCACTGAGGCGGTGTGCCCTAGTAGGAAGACCACTGTGTGCAGCTCACCCTGTAGTATCAGCTCCAATATAAATAACATGGGCAAGTTTACTTCTGATAAGCTTCCCAGTAAAGCATTACAAAAACAAAAAAAAAATCAAGCAACCCAGAAGTGCTAAAAATAGCCCATATTAACATATGCAGCCTGAGATCAAGGTCCATGAACAGATGACATTCATATTCTGACTCTCACTTAGATAATACCTTTGATGATACAGTGGTAGCAATAAATGGTTATAACATCTACTGAAAAGACAGAAATGCCAACAGGGGCGGTGTTGCAGTATATATATATAGTCAGAACCACATTCCTGTGAAGTTTAGAGACGATCTCATGTTAAATACTGTTGAAGTAATATGGCTACAGGTACATCTGCCTCACCTTAAGCCCATTCTTGTGGGAAGCTGTTATAGACCTCCAAGTTCTAACAGTCAGTATCTGGATAATGTGCGTGAAATGCTTGATAATGTAGGTGATATCAACAGAAAAGTATATTTTCTGGGTGATTTAAATATTGACTGGCTCTCATCAAGCTGCCCACTCAAGAAAAAACTTCAAACAGTAACCAGTGCCTGCAACCTGGATCAGGTTGTCAGCCAACCTACCAGGGAATTTACAATGAGCACAGGAATGAAATCATCAACATGCATCGATCACATCTTTACTAATGCTGCCAAAATTTGCTTTAAGTAGTATCCACATTGATAGGATGTAGTGATCCCAATATAATAACCATATCTATGAAAACCAAAGTTCCAAAGGCTGGGCCTAATATAATGTATGAGATGTCATACAATAAGTTTTGTAGTGATTCATATGTTGATCATGTGAAAAATATTTGCTGGTCTGTGGTGTGTAATGAGGAGCAACCAGACACACCATTTGACACATTTATGAAATTGCTTATTGCAGTTACTAATAAGCACGCACCGATTAAGAAAATTACTGTAAAAACTGCTGAATCCCCTTGGATTGATGAGGAATTGAAAAATGTTATGATTGTGAGGGATGAGGCAAAAGGTATGGCAAGTCTGACAGCCCAACTGATTGGCAAACATACTGAAAATTAAGAAATCATGCGACTAAACTAAAAATAAACTACACTATGACACAAATAAATTATTTAAAGAATGATAGTAAAAAGCTTTGGAGCACCTTAAAATGACATTTTGGGAAAAAAGGGAAACTCGACTCCATCATTCATTGAATCAGATGGCTCATTCATCACAAAACCCACTGAAATTGCTACTTCAGTTGCTTTTTCATTGGCAAGATAAGCAAACTTAGGTATGACATGCCTACAAAAAACGCTGACACTACACATTCCAAGATGGCGTAGCAGTCAGACGTCTTTGTCGTGTCCCTTGTATGTCTTTTTCTTCGCATATCTTTAAATATTTTCATGAACCTCAACTTCTAAATACTCTCCTGCAACCCGCCTCACCCAATGTGGCGTGGATGTGTTTTTCCCAAAAGTTTTTCTATTTACTTCGGATCTAAACTGAAGCTAGTCAGCTAACTAGCTACCAGCTATCAGTCAGCAAACCACTGCTAGCGGTAATCAGCTAACCTTTAGCTCGGAAAGCTCTCGCCAGTTTGTACAACATGACTCAAACCAGAGCATAACGGACCTATTTTTTCTCTCTCCATATCACCGGATTCCTACCACAAACTCTGAAAATTTTCATCTGGATCGTCGCAACTAGCTAACCGCAATCCCGGGTGACTACTCCTGGCTAGCGTTTCCATCCTGGAGCAAGCACCAATTAGCCTGAAGCTAGTCTGGCTAGGGCTTCTGGGCTACCACCGAAGCCCACTCCTGGGATACAATATTCGGACCCCTTCTACTGCCGGTACGGGGCACGGAACCCCGAGGATCCTCTACGACTGGAATACCGACAATCTTCCCGAGGATTCTAACAGGCCCCTCAGGCGCGATGTCCGCTGAAGGCCCGTTCTGCTAACCGCGGCCTGCTAGCTACCTAGAGCTACTTGGAACCTTACTTATCCACGACTGTTCTATCGACGTCACCGCACGAAGAGGCAAAAACAGACTTACCTCCATCGCGACGTCCCCCAAAGGCCATTCTGCTAACTTGCTAGACCCGGTCTGCTAACTGCTAGCTTGCTTGCTAACCCCGGCCTGCTAACGGCTAGCTTGCTTGCTAACCCCGGCCCTGCTAACTGCTAGCTTGCTTGCTAACCCCGGCCCTGCTAACTGCTAGCTTATTAGCTAACCCCGGCCCTGCTAACTGCTAGCTTATTAGCTAACCCCGGGCCTGCTAACTGCTAGCTTATTAGCTAACCCCGGGCCTGCTAACTGCTAGCTTATTAGCTAACCCCGGGCCTGCTAACTGCTAGCTTATTAGCTAACCCCGGCCCTGTTACCTGCTAGCTTATTAGCTAACCCCGGCCCTGCTAACTGCTAGCTTATTAGCCAACCCCGGCCTGCTAACTGCTAGCTTATTAGCCAACCCCGGCCTGCTAACTGCTAGCTTATTAGCCAACCCCGGCCTGCTAACTGCTAGCTTATTAGCCAACCCCGGCCTGCTAACTGCTAGCTTATTAGCCCCGGCCTGCTAACTGCTAGCTTATTAGCCCCGGCCTGCTAACTGCTAGCTTATTAGCCCCGGCCTGCTAACTGCTAGCTTATTAGCCCCGGCCTGCTAACTGCTAGCTTATTAGCCCCGGCCTGCTGTCTGAATCGCCGTGTCCCCAGCCAGCCCAACCACTCACTGGACCCATATGATCACTTGGCTACGCATGCTTCTCTCTAATATCAATATGCCTCGTCCATTACTGTCCTGGTTAGTGATTACTGTCTTATTACACTGTAGAGCCTCTAGCCCTGCTCAATATGCCTTAACCTCTCTTGGGTAGGGGGGCAGTATTTTCACCTCCGGATGAAAAGCATGCTCAAAGTAAACTGCCTGTTACTCAGGCCCAGAAGCTAGGTATGCATAAAACACACTAACATTTCCAAAACTGTTAAAATAATGTCTGTGAGTATAACAGAACTGATATGGCAGGCAAAAAACTGAGAAGGAAGTGGAATTATTTTCATGTGGCTGTTTTTCAACTCAATGCCTATAGAGAATCCAATGGGTTAGGAATCAGATTGCAATTCCTATGGCTTCCACTAGATGTCAACAGTCTTTAGACATGGTTTCAGGCTTGTATTTTGAAAAACGACGAGTAAAAAGCCATTTTGGTCAGAGGAAGTATGCAGACCTGATTTGGGCGCGCCGTTTGTTATTTTTCCTTTCTATTGAAAACGGTATTGTCCGGTTGAAATATTATTGATTATAAAGACAAACAACCTTAGGATTAATTATAAACATCGTTTGACATGTTTCGACGAACTTTTCGTCGAAACATGTTTCGACGGTACTTTTAGTATGTATTCGTCTGCCTGTTGTGACCGCCTTGGAGCCATTGGATTACTGAACAAAACGCGCCAACAAAACAGAGTTTTTGGGACATAAAGAAGGACTTCGTCGAACAAAACGAACATTTACTGTGTAACGGAGTCTTGTGAGTGCAACCATATGAAGATTATCAAAGGTAAGTGATTAATTTTATCTCTATTTCTGACTTTAGTGACTCCTCTACTTGGCTGGTAAATGTTTGTATGCTTTTTACACGGGGCGCTGTCCTCAGATAATCGCATGGTATGCTTTCGCCGTAAAGCCTTTTGAAATCTGACACAGCGACTGGATTAACAAGAAGTTCATCTTTAACCTGTTATGGCTAGGGGGCAGTATTTTCACGGCTGGATAAAAAATGTACCTGATTTAATCTGATTATAAGTCCTGCCCAGAAACTAGAATATGCATATAATGATTAGCTTTGGATAGAAAACACTCCAAACTTTCTAAAACTGTTTGAATGGTGTCTGTGAGTATAACAGAACTCATTTGGCAGGCCAAAACGTGAAAAGATTCTGTACAGGAAGTACCCTGTCTGACCATTTCTTGAACTTCTTTGCCATCTCTATCCATTACAAAGGATCTCTGCTCTAACGTGACACTTCCTACGGCTCACGTGGTCTCTCAGAGCCCGGGAAAAACCTGAATGACGTAATTCAAAGCCCTGGCTGAAACACACGAGCGCTTTTGCTAAGTGGTCTATCAGAGGACAAAGGGCTTAGGCTCGTGCACTGGCCGCCCCCGTCTTTGTGTTTTTCCCTCTATTTGCCGAAACACAGATTCCCGGTCGGAATATTATCGCTTTTTTACGAGAAAAATGGCATAAAAATTGATTTTAAACAGCGGTTGACATGCTTCGAAGTACGGTAATGAAATATTTAGAAATCTTTTCTCACAAAATGCGCCATATTTACCGTTCGGATAGTGTCTAGAACGCACGAACAAAACGCCGCTATTTGGATATAACGATGGATTATTTTGGACCAAACCAACATTTGTTATTGAAGTAGAAGTCCTGGGAGTGCATTCTGACGAAGATCAGGAAAGGTAATCAAACTTTTCCAATAGTAAATCTGATATTGGTGAGTGCTAAACTTGGTGGGTGTCTAAATAGCTAGCCCTGTGATGCCGGGCTATCTACTGAGAATATTGTAAAATGTGCTTTCACCGAAAAGCTATTTTAAAATCGGACATATCGAGTGCATAGAGGAGTTCTGTATCTATAATTCTTAAAATAATTGTTATGTTTTTTGTGAACGTTTATCGTGAGTAATTTAGTAAATTCACCGGAGGTTTGCGGGGGGTATGCTAGTTCTGAACGTCACATGCTAATGTAAAAAAGCTGGTTTTTGATATAAATATGAACTTGATTGAACAAAAAATGCATGCATTGTATAACAATGTCCTAGGGTTGTCATCTGATGAAGATCATCAAAGGTTAGTGCTGCATTTAGCTGTGGTTTTGTTATTTGTGACATATGCTAGCTTGAAAAATGGGTGTCTGATTATTTCTGGCTGGGTACTCTGCTGACATAATCTAATGTTTTGCTTTCGCTGTAACTTTTCGGCGAAAGCACATTTTGCAATATTCTCAGTAGATAGCCCAGCCATAGCTATTTAGACACCCACCAAGTTTAGCCCTGACCAAAGTCAGATTTACTATTACAAAAGTTTGATTACCTTTGATGTTCTTCGTCAGAATGCACTCCCAGGACTGCTACTTCAATAACAAATGTTGGTTTGGTCCAAAATAATCCATCGTTATATCCAAATAGCAGCGTTTTGTTCGTGCGTTCAAGACACTATCCGAAGTGTAAATAAGGGTCACGAGCATGGCGCAATTCGTGACAAATTTCTAAATATTCCATTACCGTACTTCGAAGCATGTCAACCGCTGTTTAAAATAAATTTTTATGCCATTTTTCTCGTAAAAAAGCGATAATATTCCGACCGGGAATCTGCGTTTAGGTAAACAGAGGAAAGAAAACAAAGCATTCGGTCGACGCGGGCACGCGCCTGAGTCTCACAGTACTGTAACCAGCCACTACCCAAACGCGCTACTTTTTTTCAGCCAGAGCCTGCAAAGCCACGATTCAGCTTTTTGCCGCCTTCTGAGAGCCGTAGGAAGTGTCACGTTATAGCAGAGATCCTCAGTCTTCAATAAACAGAGGCAAGAAGAACGACACCTTGTCAGGCCACTTCCTGCATGAAATCTTCAGGTTTTTGCCTGCCATATGAGTTCTGTTATACTCACAGACACCATTCAAACAGTTTTAGAAAGTTTAGGGTGTTTTCTATCCAAATCAAACAATTATATGCATATTCTAGTTTCTGGGCAGTAGTAATAACCAGATTAAATCGGGTACGTTTTTTATCCGGATGTGAAAATACTGCCCCCTACCCTAGAGAGGTTGGCCATGATTTCCCCCCGGCTACCCCTACCCCGGTCAACTGCCTGGCGCCGTCCACAGCAACCCGCCCAAGCCCCCACCATTTCTCCTTCACCCAAATCCAGATAGCTGATGTTCTGAAAGAGCTGCAAAATCTGGACCCCTACAAATCATCCAGGCTAGACAATCTGGACCCTCTCTTTCTAAAATGATCTGCCGAAATTGTTGCAACCCTTATTACTAGCCTGTTCAACCTCGCTTTCGTATTGTCTGAGATTCCCAAAAATTGGAAAGCTGCCGGGGTCATCCCCCTCTTCAAAAGGGGGTGACACTCTAGACCCAAACTGCTACAGACCTATATCTATCCTACCCTGTCTTTCTAAGGTCTTTGAAAGCCAAGTAATCAAACAGATTACCGACCATTTCGAATCAAACCATACCTTCTCCGCTATGCAATCTGGTTTCAGAGCTGGTCATGGGTGCACCTCAGCCACGCTAAAGGTCCTAAACGATATCATAACCGCCATCGATAAGAGACATTACTGTGCAGCCATATTCATTGACCTGGCCAAGGCTTTCGACTGTCAATCACCACATTCTTATTGGCAGACTCGACAGTCTTGGTTTCTCAAATGATTGCCTCACCTGGTTTACCAACTACTTCTCTGATAGAGTTCAGTGTGTCAAATCGGAGGGACTGTTGTCCGGACCTCTGGCAGTCTCTACAGGGTTCAATTCTCGGGCCGACTCTCTTCTCTGTATACATCATGATGTCGCTCTTGCTGCTGGTGATTCTCTGATCCACCTCTACGCAGATGACACCATTCTGTATACTTCTGGCCCCTCTTTGGACACTGTTAACCTCTTGAGGATACCCTAGGATAGGGGGCGCCACAGCGCATTTTGAAAAAAAATCGTTCCCATTTTCAACGGCCTACTAATCAAACTCAGAAGATAGGGCATGCATATACTTATTATATATGGATAGAAAACACTAAAGTTTCTAAAACTGTTTGAATGGTGTCTGTGAGTATAACAGAACTCATTTGGCAGGCAAAACCCTGAGACATTTTCTGACAGGAAGTGGATACCTGATGTGTTGTATTGACTTTAAACCTATCCCATTGAAAAACACAGGGGTTTAGGAATATTTTGGCACTTCCTATTGCTTCCACTAGATGTCGCCAGTCCTTTCACAGTGGTTTGAGCCTTATAGAGTCAAAACTCAGTGAATGACAGGAGTTTGAAATTGGTCACAGGGGATGGGCCATCACCATTATGACGCCGGCGGCCATGTCTGCCCCCACCTTTGGAAACGGTTTTAAAGGCCATGACATCATCCCCCTCGAATCTTATTGGCTCTCTTGGTGTTAGAGGCCCTGAACATTTATTTTATACAACGTTTGACATGTTTGAACGAACCTACATGCGCGAGGATTGCTTTCATTATGAACTGCAGAGCTGCGTTTGGAGAGAGCCATAGGACGCGCTACCAACATCAGGCTAATGGAACGTGAAGTATGGACTTTTTGACCGAAAATACATCTGTTGTGGACCTGGGATGCTTTCTGATGAAGACAACTAAAGGTAGGCGATTATTGACAATATTATAGAAGATGAGATGGTTCATACTGTTGCTTCCAAGATGGCGCCGAGCACTGTATATTAGCTGATTTTCTGAGTATCGCATCTCCTTTTATCGCAAAGTGTGATTACCCAGTAAAGTTAATTTAAAATCTGGTATGACGGGTGTTCTCAAGAGATATTCATCTATAAATGTTAGATTGACAATATACATTTAAAAAATCGTTATAGTATAGCAATTTATTGAAACGTAGCATTGTTTACCGGGACGCTTTTGAGGGGAAATTAGGTAGTCAACGTCAGACAGAGATGTAAAATGCTGTTTTTATATATAAATATGACCTTTATTGAACAAAAGAATGCATGCATTGTATAACATGATGTCCTAGGGGTGCCATCTGATGAAGTTTGTAAAAGGTTAGTGCTACATTTAGCTGTTTATTGATAATATGTGATGGAAGTGGTTGGTCGGAAAATGGCTATGAAGCTGCTTTTTACGATGGACTCATCTAATATAATCTAATGATTTGCTTTTCCTGTAAAACCTTTTTGAAATCGGACGACGTGGGTCGATTCAGGAGAGGTGTATCTATAAAAAAAAAAAATATATATTTTTTATTTTTGTAAAAAATTATGATAATTTTTTAATGCTAATTGGCGATATGATTTTTCGCTGGATTTTGATCCCGCTAACGGGATCAGATGCTCAATTAACTAACCTCGAGATGAGCTTCAATGCCATACAACTCTCCTTCCGTGGCCTCCAACTGCTCTTAAATGCAAGTAAAACTAAATGCATGCTATTCAATCGATCACTGCCTGCACCTGCTCGCCCGTCCAGCATCACTACTCTGGACAGCTCTGACTTAGAATACATGGACAACTACAAATACCTAGGTGTCTGGTTAGACGGTAAACTCTCCTTCCAGACTCACATTAAGTATCTCCAATCCAAAATGAAATCGGCTTCCTATATCGCAACAAAGCATCCGTCACTCATGCTGCCAAACATACCCTCGTAAAACTGACCATCCTACCGATCCTCGACTTCGGCGATGTCATCTATAAAATAGCCTCCAACACTCTACTCAACAACTTGGATGCAGTCTATCACAGTGCCATCCGTTTTGTCACCAAAGCCCCATACACTACCCTCCACTGCGACCTGTACGCTCTCGTTGGTTGACCCTCACTTCATACTCGTCACCAAACCCACTGGCTACAGGTCATCTACATGTCTCTGCTAGGTAAAGCCCCGCCTAATCTCAGCTCACTGGTCACGATAGCAGCACCCACTCATAGCACGCGCTCCAGCAGGTATATCTCACTGGTCACCCGCAAAGCCAATTCCTCCTTTGGTCGCCTTTCCTTCCAGTTCTCTGCTGCCAATGACTGGAACGAACTGCAAAAATCACTGAAGCTGGAGACTCATATCTCCCTCACTAGCTTTAAGCACCAGCTGTCAGAACAGCTCACAGATCACTGCACCTGTACATAGCCCATCTGTAAACAGCCCATCTATCTACCTACCTCATCCCCATACTGTATTTATTTATGTTGCTCCTTTGCACCCCATTATCTCTACTTGCACATTCATCTTCTGCACATCTACTATTCCAGTGTTTAATTGCCATATTGTAATTACTTCACCACCATGGCCTATTTATTGCCTTAATTGCCTTTGCACTCACTGTATATAGACTGTTCTTTTTTTCTACTGTATTATTGACTATGTTTTGTTTATACCATGTGTAACTCTGTTGTATGTGTCGAATTGCTATGCTTTATCTTGGCCAGGTCGCAGTTGCAAATGAGAACTTGTTCTCAACTAGCCTACCTGGTTAAATAAAGGTGAAATAAAAAAATAAAAATCCAAGTACATTGACGAAATTATGAAAGCGTAAAGTCAGTGTGGAAGAGGTGAAAAAATTATTGTTGTCCATCAACAATAACAAGCCACCAGGGTCTGACAATCTGGATAGGAAATTACTGAGGATAATATCGGACAATATTGCCACTCCTATTTGCCACATCTTCAATTTAAACCTACTAGAAAGTGTGTGCCCTCAGGCCTGGATGGAAGCTAAAGTCATTACACTATCCAAGAACAGTAAAGCCCCCTTTACTGGCTCAAATAGCCAACCAATTAGCCTGTTACTAACCCTTAGTAAACTTCAGGGGGAAAAATGGTGTTTGACCAGATACAATCCTATTTTACAGTAAACAAATTGACAACAGACTTTCTGGAAGCTTATAGGGAAGGACACTCAACAAGCACAACAAAAATGACTGATGATTGCCTGGGAGAAATTGATGATAAAATTATTGTGGAGGCTGTCTTGTTAGACTTCAGTGCAGCTTTTGACATTATTGATCATAGTCTGCTGCTGGAAAAACTTGTGTTATGGCTTTACACCCCCTGCTATAATGTGGATAAATAGTTACTTGTCTAACAGAACACAGAGGGTGTTCTTTAATTGAAGCCTCTCAAACATAATCCAGGCAGAATCAGGAATTCCCCAGTGTAGCTGTTCAGGCCCCATAGATTTTTGAATCTTCACTAACGTCATGCTTTAAGTAAAGCAAGTATGTCTATGTATGCGGATGACTCAGCACTATACACGCCAGCTACTACAGCAACTGAAATGACTGCACAACTTAAAGTGCTGCAGTTAGTTTCGGAATGGGTAGCAAGGAATAAGTTAATCCTAAATATTTCCAAAACTAAAAGCATTGTATTTGGGACAAATCGTTCACTAAACCCTAAACCTCAACTACATCTCATAATGAATAATGTAGACATTTTGCAAGTTGAGGTGACTAAACTGCTAGGAGTAAGCATGGATTGTAAACTGTCATGGTTATAACAGCCTTCCCTGTAGCTCAGTTGGTAGAGCATGGTGTTTGCAACGCCAGGGTTGTGGGTTCGATTCCCACGGGGGGCCAGTACGAAGAAAAAAAAAAGGAAAAAAAATGTATGCATTCACTACTGTAAGTCGCTCTGGATAAGAGCGTCTGCGAAATGACTAAGATGTAAATATTGATACAACAGTAGCTAAAATGGGGAGAAGTCTGTCCATAATAAAGCGCTGCTCTGCCTTAACAATACTATCAACAAGGCAAATCCTACAAGCCCACCTAGACTACTGTTCAGTAGTTTGGTCAGGTGCCACAAAGTGGGACTTAGGAAAATTGCAGTTGGCTCAGAACAAGGCAGCACTGCTGGCCCTTAAAAGTACACGGAGAGTGAACATTAATGACATGCATGTCAATCTCTCATGGCTCAAAGTGGAAGAGAGATTGACTTCATCACTACTTGTTTTTGTAAGAGCTGTTGACAAGCTGAATGAACTCTATTCCACATCAGGTAAGTGATGCAAGCAGTATAATCAGATTTTAAAAAAAACAGGTAAAAA
>NC_138311.1:29077500-29080000 GCF_965601325.2 Salmo salar | reverse complement strand
ACCGAGACAGAGAGAGAGAGAGCGAGACACAGACCGAGACAGAGAGAGAGAGAGAGAGAGACACAGACCGAGACAGAGAGAGAGAGAGAGAGAGACACAGACCGAGACAGAGAGAGAGAGAGAGAGACACAGACCGAGACAGAGAGAGAGAGAGAGAGACACAGACCGAGACAGAGAGAGAGAGAGAGACAGACCGAGACCGAGAGAGAGAGACAGCAAGACCGAGACAGAGAGAGAGAGAGACACAGACCGAGAGAGAGAGAGAGAGAGAGACACAGACCGAGACAGAGAGAGAGAGAGAGACAGACCGAGACAGAGAGAGAGAGAGAGACAGACCGAGACAGAGAGAGAGAGACAGACCGAGACAGAGAGAGAGAGAGAGAGACAGAGACAGACCGAGAGAGACACAGACCGAGACAGAGAGAGAGAGACAGACCGAGACAGAGAGAGAGACACAGACCGAGACAGAGAGAGAGAGAGAGACAGCGAGAGAGAGAGAGAGAGAGACACAGACGAGAGAGAGAGAGACACAGACCGAGACAGAGAGAGGAGAGAGAGACACAGACCGAGACAGAGAGAGAGAGAGAGAGAGAGAGAGAGAGAGAGACAGAGAGACAGAGAGAGAGAGAGACACAGACCGAGACAGAGAGAGAGAAGAGAGAAGAGACACAGACCGAGAGAGAGAGAGAGAGAGACAGAGAGAGAGAGACAGACCGAGACCGAGAGAGAGAGAGAGACAGACCGAGACAGAGAGAGAGAGAGAGACAGACCGAGACAGAGAGAGAGAGAGAGAGACAGACCGAGACAGAGAGAGAGAGAGAGCAGACGAGACGAGAGACGAGAGAGAGAGAGCAGACCGAGAGAGAGAGAGAGAGAGACAGACCGAGACAGAGAGAGAGAGAGAGAGACAGACCGAGACAGAGAGAGAGACAGAGAGAGAGAGACAGACCGAGACAGAGAGAGAGAGAGAGAGAGACAGACCGAGACAGAGAGAGAGAGAGAGACAGACCGAGACAGAGAGAGAGACACAGACCGAGACAGAGAGAGAGAGACAGACCGAGACAGAGAGAGAGACAGAGAGAGAGAGAGACCGAGACAGAGAGAGAGAGAGAGAGACACAGACCGAGAGAGAGACAGAGAGAGAGAGAGAGACACAGACCGAGACAGAGAGAGAGAGAGAGAGAGAGAGAGAGAGACAGACCGAGACAGAGAGAGACGAGAGAGAGAGAGAGAGAGAGACAGACCGAGACAGAGAGAGAGAGAGAGAGACAGACCGAGACGAGAGAGAGAGAGAGAGACAGACCGAGACAGAGAGAGAGAGAGAGAGACAGACCGAGACAGAGAGAGAGAGAGAGAGAACAGACCGAGACAGAGAGAGAGAGAGAGAGACAGACCGAGACAGAGAGAGAGAGAGAGAGAACAGACCGAGACAGAGAGAGAGACACAGACCGAGACAGAGACAAGACGAGACAGAGAGACAGAGAGAGAGAGAGAGAGACCAGACGAGACAGAGAGAGAGAGAGCGAGACAGACCGAGACAGAGAGAGAGAGAGAAGAAGACAGAGAGAGACAGACCGAGACAGAGAGAGAGAGAGAGAGAGAGAGAGACACAGACCGAGACAGAGAGAGAGAGAGACACAGACCGAGAGAGAGAGAAGACAGACCGAGAAGAGAGAGAGAGACAGACCGAGAGAGAGAGAGAGACACAGACCGAGAGAGAGAGAGAGAGACACAGACCGAGACAGAGAGAGAGACCGACCGAGACAGAGACCGAGACAGAGAGACCGAGAGAGAGAGAGAGACAGACCGAGACAGAGAGAGAGAGAGAGAACAGACCGAGACAGAGAGAGAGAGAGAGACAGACAGAGAGAGAGAGAGACAGACCGAGACAGAGAGAGAGAGAGACACAGACCGAGACAGAGAGAGAGAGAGACAGAGAGACAGAGAGAGAGAGACAGACCGAGACAGAGAGACAGAGAGAGACAAGACCGAGACAGAGAGAGACAGACCGAGAGAGAGAGAGAGACACAGACCGAGACAGAGAGAGAGAGAGAGAGAGAGAGAGACAGACCGAGACAGAGAGAGAGAGAGAGACCGAGAGAGAGAGAGAGACAGACCGAGAGAGAGAAGAGACAGACCGAGAGAGAGAGAGAGAGACAGACCGAGACAGAGAGAGAGAGAGACCAGACCGAGACAGAGAGAGAGACAGACCGAGACCGAGAGAGAGACAGACCGAGACAGAGAGAGAGAGAGCGAGAGAGAGAGAGAGAGAGAGACAGAGAGAGGAGAGAGAGAGAGAGAGACAGACCGAGACAGAGAGAGAGAGAGACGAGACAGAGAGAGAGAGAGACAGACCGAGACAGAGAGAGAGAGAGAGAGAAGACAGACCGAGACAGAGAGAGAGAGAGAGAGACAGACCGAGACAGAGAGAGAGAGAGAGAGAGAGACAGACCGAGACAGAGAGAGAGAGAGAGAGACCGAGACAGAGAGAGAGAGAGAG
>NC_138311.1:29000000-29072500 GCF_965601325.2 Salmo salar | reverse complement strand
AAGCACCTGAAGGTAGGTGTGCTGGCATTATAATCTATTATCATTACTATAGATTACTCTCATTACTATAGACAGTGAGGAGGATGTTTAATTTAACCCTACCAAAGACAGTGAGGCAGACGGTAGCGCTCTTGGTGCCCTCTGGGTAGGTGTGGTACTCGCAGGTGTAGCAGCCCTCATCCTGGATGATGACCGCTCTGATGGACAGCTGACTGTGGGAGAGGGAGGGGGTCAGCCAGGCCCTCTCCTGGTAGGGTGGCTCGATCACGGGGTCGCTGTATTTGGCATAGGAGGCTACTGCGCTTGAGTCCCGTTGCTTTGCTGTATGTCTCCACAGCACTTGCTGTACCTTCTCTGGCAGGCCATAGGAGCAAGACAGGGCTGCCGCCTTACCACTCACCGCTGTCTTGTTAACCTCTGCAGTCACACGGGCTGGAGGAGAAAGAACATGCTAACACAAGCTGAAAAGGGCAGACACACAGACAGAGAGGCAGACAGGCAGACAGACGAGTACACACACACGCACTTTGGTATGCTATCTGTGCGTCTAGCTTTCTGTCTGCAACAGCTGTTTCTGATTGTCAGTATGAGCATACCCTCCCCTCAGCCAGTGGTCAGTAACCACACAGGACCCATCAATAACACATGAGTATGTCCCACAGCTTCTATTTAAAATGCTTATACGGGAACATAAAACAAAACACATGGGGATGGGAGTCTTGACATCTCTATACATCCATCAGAGTACATCTCTATAGTATAGAACAGGGATCATAAACTACACTTAACAAAAATATAAATTGAACATTTAAAGTGTTGATCCTACGTTTCATGAGCTGAAATAAAATATTACAGAAATGTCCCATACGCATCTAAAGCTTACTTCGCTCAAAATATGTGCACAATTATTATTTTTTTACACCCCTGTTAGTGAGCATTTATTATACATGTATAGTCACTTCACCCCTACCTACATGCACAAATGACCACGACTAACTTGTACACAAGCACATTGACTCTGTACCGGTACCCCCTGTACATAGCCTCATTGTTATTTTATTGGTTACGTTTTATTTAGTAAATATTTTCTTAACTCTATTTCTTGAACTGCATTTTTGGTTAAGGGCTCTTAAGTAAGGATTTCACGGTAAAGTCTACACCTGTTTTATTCGGCGCATGTGACAAATAGAATTTGATTTCTCCTTTGTCAAAATAATCCATCCACCTAACAGGTGTGGCATATCAAGATGCTGATTAAACATATCAAGATGCTGATTAAACAGCATGATCATTACACAGGTGCACCTTGTGCCCGGGAACAATAAAAGGCCACTTAAATGTGCAGATTTGTCACAACAGAATGCCACAGATGTCTCATGTTTTGAAGGAGCGTGCAATTGGCATGCTGACTGCAGGAATGTCCACCAGAGCCTTTGAATGTTCATTTCTCTACCATGAGCTGCCTCCAACATTGTTTTAGAGAATTTAGCAGTACATACAACCGGCCTCCCAACCACAGACCATGTGTAACCAGGCCAGGACCTCCACATCCAGCTTCTACACCTGCGGGATTGTCTGAGACCAGCCACCCAGACAGCTGATGAAACAGTGGGTGTGCAAAACCAAACCATTTCTGCACAAACTGTCAGAAACTGGCTCAGGGAAGCTCATCTGCGTGCTCGTCGTCCTCGCAAGGGTCTTGACCTGACTGTAGTTCGGCGTTGTAACAGACTTCAGTGGGCAAATGCTCACCTTCGATGGCAACTGGCACGCTGGAGAAAATGTTGCATGTTGGTGTTTTCAGTCTTTTATGTCCAACAAAGAAATAAAATCACCCTCCAGTTTGGGAACCATGGTACAGAGGTTTATCAAAAGAGGAGGGAATAGGGAAAGGCGTGTGATTCATTTTTGTAATCTCCAGATAGGTAGCATGCACTGAGAGTCCACGGAGAACAACGTAGGGCACCAAACAAAAGGATGTGCAGAAAATAGAGTCTACATTTTATTCAGAAACAATAACAGGCTCCTCTTAAACTTTATCAGAGTGCCCAAGCTGCTAACCAGAACATTCAGTCCTTTCTTTCTGTCCTCTCAGTTGGCATATTAACTCCTCTAAGATCACCGATTCAGGAGGGAGGGAAAGAGGGCAGGAAAGCGACACACAGGAAAGTGAAAATGATGAAACAATGATTGGCACATGCTCATGTACTCAGGTGTGACCCTTAGACTACTATCAAAGAGTGACACCGCAATGGCACAGACAGAGTCAATCTGAACAGTCTCCTCTACTTACATGTGACAGTGAGGCAGGTGTGTCCCACCTGCGATCCCGAGGGGTACAGGTCAAAAATGCATGTGTAGCAGCCCTCGTCTCTGAAGCCCACCCTGCGGATGGTGATGGCTGAGGTGTCCTTGGGGGAGGGGGCCAGCTCTACATGCTGCTGGCCGCTCACGCTGTCCTTCTGGCTGGGCTCGTAGGTCAACAGAGTCTTGTTCTGGACATCCAGCCAGCGCACCTGTTTCAGGCTGTCCCCACGCCCCTTGGACACCATGCAGGACAGAGTGAAGGGGAGCTCCACTGGGGCCGCCACGCTCTCAGGAGCCATTACCTTGCCTGGGACACAGATAGGGGTGGGGACAACAGGAATCACAGATCAGTCAAACAACTCATGCACTTGTGGCATGTAAAATGTCTAGCACTGTATACAACATATTGACTGGTGGAAACGTGCATTGCCACAATATATGTGAACTTCCAAATAAAAATAACAATTTGTCAATATGTCTAGTGCTATGTCCACTCACACTGCAGTCTGACCACCATCAGTAGGGACAAACACATCTGCAGGCATCGCATCAGGGAGGACTCACACATCATAGTCTGCATTGGGCAGAGTAGAGAGGCATTGAACTGGGGTCAAAGTTCAAAGTTCTCCAAGACCAGGGTAAGTCACTCATTAACTAAAATAGTTCCAAATAACCTCTGTCTGTGCCATCATCCAAAAGATTTCAACTTACGGTCTGAACACACCTCTTGGGTGGTTTATAGGAGTCTCATCTTACGCTCTGTCTCCTAGGAAAGATGACACACATGAATTTGGGTTAAGCCAGTATTGAAATCTGCCTTTGAAGTGCAGATATTGGATCAGTTAACTAAACTTAGACATTTTAAAGCAAAATGCAGGGCATCATTCCATCATCAAGGGATCAGCCACGCCCATTACACACAAGCCTTTCCTTTGATTCAATGGTTGCCATTCTCTAACAGACAGAGGCTACAATTGAGTCCATTGAGGATAAATGATCATGAACCCAGCATTTGCTTTTGAAATATACAATTGAATAAAGCCTAGCCCACCTCAAAGAAAAACAAATGCTGTTTTGAGTTTTGCCTAAAATGGAAAGGGCTGTGTTGTAAAATGCAATCGCTTCACTTTCTTGAATAAGATAAGCCCACTTGACAGCTTTAAAATAGTTCTTGTGAAAAATAACCTGTTATCCTATGAACACTTAGACCAGTGCTTTCAAAACTTTGGGCTGCACCCCCACTATCAGATTCGGCAGGAAGTGGTTCAGAGGTACAGGGAGATTTTAAAAAATGAACAAAAACCCTAGGTTTTACCATTAATTCATAAAAAACAAGTTCCCATCTCAAGAGGTCAAATAAGGAACACTATGTGCCTATTTAGTGCCAAATAAAGTAAGAGAGCAATTCCAAGGTAACAGAGTGACGCTGAGACTTTTTCACTTTAAAATGTATGCCAAACAAACACCAGTGATTAAAGTTAAACAAACCATGCAACTCTATCCACAAGGACGACTTTTAACAATGTATAGACATTTTACAAAAACACATTTCCTTGAAATACAGTGCAGATGCAAAGTTTGGTTATCATGTCTAACGCTGTTGACATGTTATGCTAATATCACTTTCCCCATCACAAAACACCAGCAAATGGCCACAAAGAGACACCAGCAAATGGCCACAAAGAGTAGAACCAGCTCACCTGCTTTTACACTATGATTTGGCTATTATATGTTCAATGTTTCTTTTGAAACAAATATTTAAAAAGCAATAGTTACCATATTAAAATGAGTTCAGTTCACAAAACAGGGTTTACCTTAAAATGAGAGACAAACGTAAATGAATTTGTCAAAGCAACAAAATAACTAGCTTTACAATGATGGTAAAAACTTGAGACATTTTGGGGTTAAAATCTTCCTAGAAGTCACAGATGGTGCACCAAGGGACATGTCAAAATTCAGAATTTTAGCAAGTCGTTATCCACATAAAAAACGACTCTCCGTGTGGTCTATATTAAAGTGCACTTCATTTAATATAACAAGCTTTTAAAATTCAATATTGGTGGTCAATTTCTACTTAAAATATCACAGCGACGTAAAACGCGCCCATTTCGTGTATTGACCGCACTATCCTGAAACGTTCTCTTACAATACATTTAATAGCTTACCTCTGTGTGTGGTGTAGCCTGCGGGCGTTAGTTTGATAGTTGGATTGCACACTTTACTCTCATGGTCCGTGTATTTCATTGAGTGTCTATTACGAGTGTATTTAGAGCTGGTCCGGGAAAATCCCGCCTACCTGTGAGTCTACTCAAATCAGGACTGAGTGAATGGACGGGTTAGTTGTTACAAAACTAAACCGACGTGTGCGCAACTATGGGGCAAAACAGATTGGTTTAGATTGTTGACAACATGTAAACTATATTTCGTCTCCAATACATTTTTTAAAACAAACACATTTACACAATTACATGACATCCGTCAAAACAAGCTATAGTATCAAGAACAAGATGAAACGAGCTAAACACAATTCCCCACATGGGAGTTTTGTGAATCTTGCTTGTAATCTGGCCATCCAGAATCACAGAAACATCCTGTCCCATGGAAGCGCAGACATTGTTTTCGTGACGTTGTCCGCTAACCCATCTATAGGAAAGGGCATTGGGCAAAAAGGAAAAGACCGGTTTTGTAGTAATGCGTGAAATTGTAAGTTTACGTCATGGTGCCAACACTGGTCATGCTTCGGGTCAAATAATTGCATGTCCTTTTTACGCACTTGTGTGCATAATAGTGGCGCTGACAAAAAGGCACAGCTATCGATTCAACAGCTTGTGGTGTGGGCAAGCTGCCCTTTAACGCTGCGTACTGAAAGTTCAAAGCATATACATTAGCTTCGGTTTACTCCTAGTAGTCCAGTTGATAATTGTAAAATTGTATGACACCTATCAAACTTGGTACACTAATACTAGATAACTTGAGACATTTTAAATAATTAGAGGCAGTCTGGGTAGCCTCACAGTCAACCATTAAAATGTCTGCCATCCTGATTTCCTGTTAGAAGAAAATAGGGTAAAATCTGTCCAAACAATATAACGTTGATTTTGCAAATATGGGCACTTCTGTATGTAATTTTTTTTTACAAATAAAACCTATTGAAACTTATCTATCTGAAAATTGTCTTCACTCTGTCTGGAAACAAGATCTAAGTAGCTGAGACCATACTTTTTAAGAATATAATGATTTAACCCCCCCAGGACATAGACATAACTGATATGGGCAGAATGCTTAAATTCTTGTTAATCTAACTGCACTGTCCAATTTATAGTTGCTATTACAGTGAAATAATACCATGCTACTGTTTGAGGATAGTGCACAGTTATGAACTTGAAAATGTATTAATAAACCAATTAGGTACATTTGGACAGTCTTGATACAACATTTTGAACAGAAATGCAATTGTTCATTGGATCACTAAAACTTTGCACACACACTGCTGCCATGTAGTGGCCAAAATCTAAATTATGCCTAAACTGGAATATTACATTTTGTCCGTTCTCTTGCATTTCAAAGATTATGGGGGCGCACATGTTATTTTCTTTACATTATCTTTTACCAGATCTAATGTGTTATATTCTCCTACATTCATTTCACATTTCCACACACTTCAAAGTTTTTCCTTTCAAATTATAACAAGAATATGCACACATGTATCCTTGCTTCAGGTCCTGAGCTACAGGCAGTTAGATTTGGGTATGTCATTTTAGGCAAAAATTTGCAAAAAGGTCACTCTATTGCTTAATGAGAGACCAAATGTCCTACCAGACGTCACCATCAAGCATCACATGCCATTTTGTCACTGGATGAGGCTCAGGGACAAGCCCAATCACATTCTCTGGTTGATACTGTACCATACAATGTCCTCTCTCATTGGCCAAAATAATTGTTTGGCTCCCTCACGATTCATGGCTTTTCAACATCTTGTATAATACAAGGGTAAGGGTCTTCATCATATTTAACAACACACCACTCTCCAATCAGTCTCTCAACACACCTATTTATTTTCTCGAGGTATCTTTTTTTGGTTTCTTAAGATACTGTTACGAGAATTTTCGAATCCCAATGCTATTAATTACCAATCAATAAGCCATGACTAATCCCCAAGGTTTGTAAGACCCTGGGTTAATAATAATTAGTCAAGGACTCAGCTTTCTGCAAAAGATCTGTACAGTTTATTCAGAGAACGTTCCGCCGTCCATTTTACAGAACATCATTATATACCAGGCTCCTCATTTACGCACACACATTACACACTAACATCAAGAGTTAATTGTCCTCTTCCTCAGAACTCTCAAAACCATAATGGCATCGCACGGCGCGAAATACAAAACCAACTAAAATACCACAATTCAATTTTCTCAAACAATCAACTATTTTAAAGATAAGACTCTCATGAATCTAACCACATTGTCCGATTTCAAAAAGGCTTTACAGCGAAAGCAAAACATTAGATTATGTTAGGAGAGTACATAGACACAAATAATCACACAGCCATTTTCCAAGCAAGCATATATGTCACATAAACCCAAACCACAGCTAAATGCAGCACTAACCTTTGATTTTCTTCATCAGATGACACTCCTAGGACATTTTGTTATACAATACATGAATGTTTTGTTCAATCAAGTTCATATTTATATCAAAAAACAGCTTTTTACAGTAGCATGTGATGTTCAGAACTAGCATACCCACCAATAACTTCCGGTGAATTTACTAAATTACTCATGATAAACGTTCACAAAATACATAACAATTATTTTAAGAATTAGATACAGAACTCCTTTATGCAATCGCGGTGTCAGATTTTAAAATAGCTTTTTGGCGAAAGCACATTTTGCAATATTCTGAGTACATAGCTCAGCCATCACAGGCTAGCTATTCAGACACCCGCCAACGTCGGGGCTCACTAAACTCAGAATTACTATTAGAAAAATTGGATTACCTTTGCTGTTCTTCATCAGAATGCACTCCCAGGACTTCTACTTCAACAACAAATGTTTTGGTTCCAAATAATCTATAGTTATATCCAAAAACCTCAGTTTTGTTCGTGCGTTCAGGTCCCTATCCGAACGGTGATGCGCGGACGCATGTCGTGACAATTTTTTTTTAAATATTCCTTTACCGTACTTAGAAGCATGTCAAACGCTGTTTAAAATACATTTTTATGCGATTTTTCTCGTAAAATAGCGATAATATTCCAACCGGACAATGTTGTATTCATTCAAAGAGGAAAATAAAAAAATGGCGGTCTCGTGAACGCGCATCTCCAGTCTCTCTGTCACCAGGCAATCCACTGACAAACTCTGCTGCTGTTGTTATCTGCCCAGAGACAGGAGACGCGTCAATCCGGTTTCTGAAGGCTTTAGAGAGCCAATGGAAGTCTTAAAATGTGTCACGTAACAGCACAGATACTGTAATTTCAATAGAGATGCAACAGAAGGACTACAAATTGTCACAGGCCACTTCCTGTTTGGAATCTTCTCAAGTTTTTGTTTGCCATATGAGCTCTGTTATACTCACAGACACCATTCAAACAGTTTTAGAAACTTTAGTGTTTTCTATCCAATTCTACTAATAATATGCATATTCTCGTTTCTGGGCAAGAGTAGTAACCAGTTTAAATCGGGTACGTTTTTTTTATCTGGCCGTGAAAATACTGCCCTCTAGCCCAGACAGGTTAAGAAACAAAACGGAGCACAGATAAACGGAACCAACATAAGGCAGGTCCTCACCATACATAACTGGGAACAATGTCGCCTATGGGCACAAACCCACCATCGCTGGATAAGACAGGACTGGCAAAAAGTGCTCTTCACTGACGAGTCGTGGTTTTGTCTCACCAGGGTTGATGGTCGTGTTTATCGTCGAAGGAATGACCGTTACACGAGGCCTGTACTCTGGAGCGGGATCGATTTGGAGATGGAAGGTCCGTCATGGTCTGGGGCAGTGTGTCACAGCATCATCGGACTGAGCTTGTCGTCATTGCAGGCAATCTCAACGCTGTACATTACAAGGAAGACATCCTCCTCCCTCATGTGGTACCGTTCCTGAAGGCTCATCCTGACATGACCCTCCAGCATGACAATGCCACCAGCCATACTGCTCGTTCTGTGCATAATTTCCTGCAAGACAGGAATGTCAGTGTTCTGCCATGGCCAGTGAAGAGCCCGGATCTCAATCGCATTGAGCATGTCTGGGACCTGTTGGATCGGAGGATGAGGACTAGGGCCATTCCCCCCAGAAATGTCTGGGAACTTGCAGGTGCCTTGGTGGAAGAGTGGGGTAACATCTCACAGCAAGAACTGGCAAATCTGGTGAAGTCCATGAGGAAGAAATGCACTGCAGTACTTAATGCAGCTGGTGGCCACACCAGATACTGACTGTTACTTTTGATTTTGACCCCCCTTTTGTTCAGGGACACATTATTCCATTTCTGTTAGTCACATGTCTGTGGAACCTGTTCAGTTTATGTCTCAGTTGTTGAATCTTATGTTCATACAAATATTTACACATGTTAAGTTTGCTGAAATTAAATGCAGTTGACAGTGAGAGGATGTTTCTTTTTATGCTGAGTTGATATAGGGCAAATCAGTCTCTAAAGTGCAGGGTAGAGTATCGGGTGGTAGCCAACTAATAACAGTGACTAAGGTTCAAGCCAGGGTAGTGGGCAAAGGCCGGTTAATGGTTAACAGGCCATAGCTCAGTTGGCTGAGGTCTTGATCTCTTGGGCTTTTCTGTGACACTGGGTGCTATAGATATCCTGGAGGGCAGGCAGTGTGCTCCCGAGGATGCGTTGGGCTGACAGCACCACACTCTGGAGAGCCCGGAAGTTGCGGATGATACAATTGCTGTACCAGGCCAATATACAGCCCGACAGCATGCTCTCAGTGGTGCATCTGTAGAATTTTGTGAGGTTCTCAGGGGCCAAGACAAATTTCTTCAACTTCCTTCGCCACACTGTCTATGTGAAGGGACCATTTCAGGTAGTCAGTGATGTGCACACCGAGGAACTTGAAGCCTTTGACCCTCTCCACTGCGGCCCGTCGATGGAGATGGGGGCGTGCATGGCCACGTTGTCATGGGTGAACAAGGAGTACAGGAGGGGACTTAGCGCACACCCCTGTTGGGCCCCCATGTTGAGGATCAGCGTGGCGAAAGGGTTATGGCCGACCTTCACCAGTTGGGGTCAGCCCGTAAGAAAGTCCAGGACCCAGTTGCACAGTGAGGGGTTCAAACCTGGGGCCTTGAGCTTAGTGATGAGCTTGGAGGGCACTATGATTTTGAATGCTGAGCTGTTGTCAATGAACAGCATTCTTACATAGGTACTGTATTTCTCTTGTCCATGTGGGATAGAGCAGTGTGCAGTGCAATCGCAATTGTGTTGTCCGTGGATCTGTTGGGGCAGAATTGTAGTGCGTCAAGGTTGTCAGGTAAGGTGGAGGGGATATGGTCCTTATTAACTAGCCTCTCGAAGCACTTCATCATGACAGAAGCGAGTGCTTCCAGGTTGATGGTCATGTTATGAAAAAGTCTACACCCCTTCATTGGGGATTGGTCAACAGTAGGGATTCTTCAATTATTAAGTGTTTGTTGTCATTCAATGAGAGACGACCATGTTCATGCAACAAAAAAAAAAATCACTTGAAATATACTACACAAAACATCTTAGATGTAAAATAGTGCGACTAAGACCTCTGCAAACATCACAATTACAGATTTCTTGAGTCATCTTAGATTAATTCAGACTATTTTGAGGAATTGTACTTGTTGATGTGATTTGGCAACAGCGTCTCAAGACGGACAAACAGTAATATTGACTCTTTTCTTTCTAGTTTTTCAATCCAAGTTATTTTAAGGGAGTATGCGAGCGCAGACGTTCACTTCACCTAGCTGCGTTCTAGACAATGAGGCATATTGAAGACACTAAGAAGACGTTGCAGTTCAATTGTTTATTGAAACCAGACATTTAATTAAGTTCCTCTCATGCATCTCTGATCTCACCCTATTACTTGTTCTTGCTCTCCACCTTCAAGCTGGAAATGCATCCCTCTCTTATTCTCTCTACATCTTTTCCTCTCCTTTCCCTCTCATCCTTATCGCTCAAGACATTTCTCCTATCATCCCCCTTCCTGCGCTAGGATGTGTCGTTGCTCTGGTAACTCCCGGAGTGTTAACGTGATTGGCAGGAGTCCCTGACATGACAGTGCCCATGTCTGATGTAGGAGGTATTACTATAGACAGGTTCATCTGTGGAAGGGATCATTTAACTCACATCAGATCAGTTACTCTTACTCTCACTCCAAATCAGTTACATTACATTAAATACATTCAATTCTAGGGTCCAGAGTATTTTTTTGGTCAGGTTACAAGGTTGTGTGAAGCTCTGGGACCTAGTCATTATGCAACATACATCACTTAAAATAACATTGTAAATTGAGATACAATTTTCTACCAAAATAGATTGTCAAAATAGTTTACCTGTGCTGGATCTTTGCCTCGTTCTCCATTGAAATGCAACCACAGCTAGCACACTAGTAAGAAACACTGCTGAGCATCCACCCGCTGTGATGATAATCCACAGTGCTACCCCTGTTTCCCCACCAACTGGTACATCTGAGGTGCTAGATGAAGTGTTGGTTGTAGTCACGTTCTGTGAATCTGAAAATCAAAGAATAAATATTCAGGCCACTAAAACAGCTGTACACTAAAATATGCTGAGTTAAAAACAACCAAATTTGGATTATTTGTTAACCCAGCGCTGGGTAAATATTGGACAGAACACACACTGGTCAATTTTGACCCAGACAGTTGGGTTGTTGGGATTACCCAAACATGGGTTAATTTAACAATCAATTGGGTATTTTTTAAGTCTCATAGTGGGTTGGCTTAACACTGGCTCTTTTTAGTGTAATCCTTAGGTTATTTTTAGGATGCGTGGCTAATTAGGGGTTTGGCTTTCAGGTAGATCATATTGGCCACTAGAAAATAAAGGAAAGCCGCACACTCTAAGAGCTCAGATGCAAAAATTTAATAACCAACGTTTCGACAGCGAAGCTGTCTTCATCAGGGTATCATCAAACACTGCGAGATGAGTCATTTATATAGTGTCAAGAGACACACAGGTGTTTGTAATCATGGCCAAGTATGGCCTAATATCATTGGTTAACTCAAATATTTAAAAAAATGGCATACAAAGAACATACAAAAAGACAAACAAATGGATAGCATACGAACATAGCATTTGTAGTCTAAAATGTATCTAACAAACAATTACAATGGCAAAATCACAATTATCACAAGAATGGCTTCAGATCAAAGTCTATGTTGAGACCGAAGGGAGCAAGGGTCTTTAAATTAAAGATCCAGGCAGCCTCTCGTTTTAACAATAAATTATCAAGGTCACCCCCTCTCCTCGGGAGGGTGACATGTTCGATACCAATATAACGCAGAGACGAAATCGGATGGTTTGCTTCCAAAAAGTGGGCCGCAACTGGGTAAGTTAAGTTTTTGCACCTAATGGTGCTACGATGCTCTGAGATACGTACTTTTAATTCACGCTTTGTTTTACCCACATAATTTTTACCACAAGGACAAGTTATAAGATAAATAACTGCCTTAGTGGAACACGTAATAACACCTTTAATTGGGATAGATTTCCCTGTTTGGGGGTGTTTGAAGGATCTACATTTATAAGTGCCATTGCATTGAGCACAGCCATTACACTTGTAATTTCCATCCAGTATGGGCGCAAATAGACGTTGTTCAGGAATATCTTGGGGTGGTAAATCAGAGTGTACCAATTGGTCTCTGAGATTTCTTCCCCGCGAGAATACGACCAGGGGAAGATCAGAAAACACATTAACGAGACTATCATCATATTTCAGAATGTGCCAATGTTTGTGAACGATTCCTTTAATTTGTTCAGAGCACTTTGAATAGCGGGTAGTGAGAACGCAAGAATGCGTCTTTTTGCGAGACTGACCTTGAAAAAGGTCATGTCTCGTTTTGTTTTGAATTTTCTCAATGGCAATATTAATCTGATCATTGTTGTACCCCCTCTCCTTGAACTTATCCTGAGTCTCAGCCATATTTCTGTCGAAATCTGATTGTTTAATACAAATTCTTTTGATTCGACAGAATTGGCTGTAGGGCAAACTATTTTTCAAGGGAAGTGGGTGACAACTATCAGCCCTCAACAAACTGTTACGATCAGTAGGTTTCCTGTAAAGATCAGTGTATAAAACATTATCTTCACACATGTCATTCCTGTTCATCATGTAAAGTTTACATTCAAATTTCCCCTTATTTTGTGTGCATTTTCCACATTCGTCTAGAATAGTAAGATTGTTTATTACATATTCTAATAAGGTATACCACCTTATTGTATCCCAACAGTGAGATTTACATAGGCTTTTAGGGGAATTCATACACTTCTGTAAGGCCCATTGAAGCTACAAAAATGCTAATGTTTGATAACTATAGAACAGAACAGAATGAACATTAATGAATGACATTTACTCTCATGGGTGAAAAAAAAGCCACACCCCTACTAAACTATGCCACCAGTCTTTTGATCTGACACACTGGATCATATCTTAATAACCCAGCCCCCAGAATCAATAACCCAGCAGTTTTTAATGCAAACTACTTAACTAAGTGACCCAATGCCTGCAACACAGCAGTTGGGTCAACCAAACAACCCACTATTTTTTTTGTATAATCTCAAACACAATGAAATTAAATGTTTTACCCTAAACTGGCGATAAAGCTTTTGAACTTAAATAATTTATAAAGTGCTCAAGGGGTAGACAGCATCCAGATCAAACTGAAGATTGGGGTCTGAAGGAAATTATGACTCAGATTCTGAGCTTCCGTCTGTTCCTACAATTGACTCGGAGCTGAAATAGCCTGAGAAAATAGAAATAAACTGCTCTTACCTGAGATGACACTGACAGTTGGGTGTGATTCCCTCTCCCCCAGCACATTCAGAGTAACAATGTATGTCTGGATGGTTCTGCCTGTGGAGACCACACTGCAGGTGTAATCCCCTGAATCTCCCTGACGGAGACCCTGGATACTCAGAGATCCATTATTCTGGATCTGCGTCCGGTTGTTAAAGATGGTTGTCTTGTGGTCACCATCTTTGTTAAATTGTACTATAGACAGCAGCTTATTTTTTCCAGGTTGGCTATATCTCCATTCAACCTGACTTTGAGGTTCAATCTGCTCACTAGGTAAGGTCAAAATGATGGACTGACCTTCAAAGGCTGTCCTTGTCTCAGCCAACACCTCTGGGACCTCTGTAGGGAGGAAGGAGGAGATGTTTATGTTAGTGGAAATTCAAAGTAAATAGGTCATTGTAAGACAATCAATAAATGTTTACCTATGGAGAGGAGCTGGAGAGCGAGGAAGACTGTGATATGATGGGGCTTCATTTGAAGCTGATCCTATGAAATCTGTCAGATAGGACCACTGGTGCCCGTTTCCTCTTTCAATCACAACTGTTGAACGATGCACTATAGCCTAGTTGTACAACTGACTAGGCATCCCCCTTTCCCTTGTATCCCTCTCTCTGTCGCTCTTCTCACACCAGTGCAACCATGGGTTTTTCTATGTTACACAAAACGTCATCGCCGGTCTTTACGTTGAATCACAACATTGTTGCTCTAATGCCATGGCTACAGAGAGCACACAGTCTCCCATTGCAGAGCCTCTAGAGCATAAATGGCATACTCGTGTCTACTTCCTGTGTACAAGGATGTGGTTACTGAAGTTAGAACCCTACACAGTATAGGGCTGAAGGCCATTTCCTGTGTGGGTCAGAGGAGATGGTTAGGTTGTGGTTGGAGGTGTGTTGATCTATTGAGTAGGCTCTATGACCTGAACACAACCGTGAGCTCTGCAGATAAGCATAATTTATTACATGGAAATCCATTCTGACATACAACCCCCAGTGGTTTAATGTTTTGCAAGTTTCTGCCATATTGCATTGCTCTCTATAACATATTGAAGTGGAAAACGTATGAAGCATATCACACATCACCGAAGCACCGACATAAACAAATAATATTCATTAACGTCAGAACATGTTTGTAATAATTACCTGTATATTGTTAGCACTGCTCACATAATCCAAACATCTATGGGCTTTATTCCATGATCATAGAGCCCCACATTGGAGGTGTCATAATACCCATAAAACCTAGCAGTCAAATAGGACAATGGTTCCAATCATTTCTCCCATAGGGGATTTTTCAAAACACTTAAAATAAGGGCTGTGTTTCGTGTAGGCTTATCCTGGCATGACGTTTTGATAACCATGTAAATCTCTCGGACAAGGTGACTTTTCAATATTTTGGGCTCTATTTATTCTCAGATACGAAAATGTTAATTAGGTATCAAAGTAGAGATCATGCAAAACTACAAATCCCTGCAAGCTCCTGCACATAATCTCTAGCTGTCACCTTTACTAACAGGTATTGTGCCAATTAAAAACTTGCACAAGACAGTTCACAGATTTATCCATTTAAAGAAATTTAGCAAGTGTATTCATTACTACATTTAGCTAACAGTTGATAGTAAATCCAGAGATTCTTACCTTTGCCTCGATTCAGCAGTCTCATCCAGATCACCATGGCATTTGTAGTTCTTTATGATAGCCACATCAGCAGCTAATTAGCATGTCATTTTTGTGGGGTAAATACAGGCGAATATATTGATAGTCACCTTGTCCTAGAGAGATTTACACGGTTATCAAAACCATACCGCAGGGTAAGCCTACACAAAACATAGCCCTTATTTTAAGTCTTTCTAAAATTCTCTTTGGGAAAAATGAACAGTTGAAAAATGATTGGAAACACTTCCCTATTTGACAGCTAGGTTTTATGGGTATTATGACTGTCACGGATGTCGTATGAAAGAGACCAAGGTGCAGCATGCGTATCGTTCCACATCTTTATTTCTATGTGAAACTATGCAAGACAGACAAACTATAAACAACAAACCATAACGAAGAGGTACGACATGCATAAACTCAAAATAATCTCCCACAAACACTAGTGGGGAGAAAAAACAACTTAAATATGATCCCCAATTAGAGACAACGATGACCAGCTGCCTCTAATTGGAATCATACGAAACCCCAACCTAGAAATAAAAACCTAGAACACAACATAGAAAATGTAAACTAGACAAAAACCCCAACCTAGAAAAAAGAACCTAGAACACAACATAGAAAATGTAAACTAAACAAAAACCCCAACATAGAAAAAAGAACCTAGAACACAACATAGAAAATTTAAACTAGACAAAAACCCCAACATAGAAAAAAGAAACTAGAACCAAACATATAAATAAACTAGACAAAACCCCCCAGTCACGCCCTGACCTACTCTACCATAGAAAAATACGAGCTCTCTATGGTAAGGACGTGACAATGACTCATACTGTGGTACTCTATTTTGGAAGCATTTGTTTGAAGCCCAGTCAGAAGAGGCCCAACCTAGCAACTACCGCTCTCCTTGTGCATATCATTATGCATATAGGCTGTCACGTAGAGTAGGCCAGAAGGCTAAACTGGAAAACCTAACCTCTATAAAAAATAAAAAGATGGCGGAGCCGCAAAAGTTCTTCTGTGCAACGGTGTTTATTTACATAGTGATTCCGGAACAAAACAACAGTACTGCCATCAAACGTATACCTTATGGGACAGCTTAAAAACAAAGCTGCCCCACCCACAGCTCAATCCAAAATGCCTCTCCATGAACTGAAAGAGAGGCTCCTTTTGTAGGGGTAGCCCCTCCCCTCAGAACAATTAACACTAATTAATTAAGCAATTACCTATTCAACATACAGTTTCCATTTATCTAAACATACCAAAATATATACATTGCAACACGTTTATGAAACAACATCACAATATAACATTTACAAAATTACATCACTACTGACAGTGTCTTCCAATATGCCCGTTTACATTAATGAGCCATTCCGGACAGGCACTACAAAGTAAGCCCAATTCCCTTAGCTCGGGTCCTTATCCAGCATACCTGGAAGCTACAGAGATGGAGAGAGAGAGGAACAGAACAAACAACCGTGCTCATCCATAACATCGATAAGTATACTAAATATTGCTTATATTAAATATGAACACCTGTCTTTATACCCTAACTGGTTACTGAAGTAAGTGTGAAATGTATGTACTAAGATAGAGACGTTAACTTGTGTGTCGACCCACATTGTTAACTTATCTGATAACGGAGCAGGGAGGAGTGATGAATGTGTGCGTGCGTTAAAGTACCAAATGCTGCCCGCGGCCAGTGACGGACTTCTACGTCACATAGGCTATCAATCTTATTGTTGGTCATTATCATTAGGCCTAAACATATTTTTAATAAATTATTGCAAATCATGTAGGCTAATCTTTTCTCTAATTTACAGGTGTAATTATTAGTCCAAAGAATTGCAAGAGTTTCTATTAGACAAATTCGGGAAGAAAGGTTTTGCAACAGATTCGGCATAATGAATACACCCCTGGTATCAAAGTCATTCCATGGAGGGCCGAGTGCCTGCGGGTTTTCGCTCCTTCCCTGTACTTGATTGATGAATTAAGGTCACTGATTAGTAAGGAACTCCCCTCACCTGGTTGTCTAGGTCCTCCATGGAATGTTTGACCCCCCTGCTCTAAATCATTGAAATAAGAATTGTTTGTAGCCATTGAACACCTGTCCGTTGTCTGTCTCCCATCAACAGTATAGTGGCAAACCTGGGCTGTGTTCAGTACAAAAAAAACATAATAGAACATTCAATTAAACGGAAACGGTACTGTACTAAACAACCAGTTGAAAAATGCACAGGGGTTGTGTTAAATACATCACTCATTGCTTCAAGCGACACCCCACAACACCCATCAAATGGAGAAAACGTACCTCAAAGTCTGTTCAAGAACGTTTTGGGAAACAAAACATTCCACAACATAGCAAACGTTCAATTGAACTGAACTCAATCCTGGTTTGGAAGATACTAGGGGTAGACGTGACATAGTAAGGATAAATCCGGGACACTCATTTGTCTGATATGTTATGTTTCGTATGGTACGTATTAATTTATGGATGTCCATCATCCATTTCATATGATATGTTACGAATTACAATTTGTATGGTATGTTACGAATTGCAGTATGTACAATATGGTATGATTTGCAATTCGTACAATATGTTATGAATTTGCAAAACGTCTATGTAACAAATTCCAATTTGTTGTGGCTAATGTTAGCTAGGTGGCTAACATTAGCTAGGCTAGGGTTAAGGCTAGGAGTTAAGTTAATGGGTTGGGGTTAGCTAACATGCTAAGCAGTGCACAGTAGCTCGAATGTAGTAAGTAGTTGCTAATGCTAAAGTTGTCTGTGATGAGATGTTCGAGTTACACAACCAACCTCCCTACCTTTGTTTTTGCCTTAAGTAACCTTTTGTCTTCTGTAACCATACCAGATGTAGCATGTCATACTAATTTGAGTGTCCTGGATTTACATTTAGTATGTTATACATTTAGTATGTTATGTCTAGTCTGACTATGAGACCAGACTGTGTCCATAGACTGCTTACATGGTAAGGATATCAATAGGTGGGTTTAAGCAGTAAGCCTTACGAAGCCTACTGTAGACGAAAGTCGACGAGTAAAGTCGGGGGAGGTGCATCTGCGACAGCTGAAAGTCAGACACTAGTGGTTTTCCAACAGCAAGGCTCAGATCAACATGTCAGTATCAACAAAGCTGATATTGTTGATAAAAGTTTTTCTGGATAAATGACAAAATAAACTTTTTATTTAACTAGGCAAGTCAGTTAAGAACCAATTCTTATTTAAAATGACGGCCTAGGAACAGTGGGTTATCTGCCTTGTTCAGGGGCAGAATGACAGATTTTTACCTCGATCTAGCAACCTTTCGGTTACTGTCCCAACGCTCTAACCACTTGACTACCTGCCGCCCTTACAGTATATATACCCCATACAGTATAACACAATGAAAACATAAGGTGTATAATGAATTGACGAGAGAGATGTCTCAAATATTACTTTCATTTGTAAGCCCTGTTGCTTTAGAATAAAATAAAAGTTGGTTCCTGATTCAGTCACGTCTTTAGACACGTTTGTGTAGGTCAAACAAAAACACCCTTGACCAATAGTGCCACCCACAATGCCGGTGATGGCTGCATAGTGCAGTTGGCGACTTAATCAAAAACTGCATGACCTTTGCTCACATAATTTTTGTCAAGTTCATGCAGTCAATATTTAGTTGCAAGTCTGATCTTTTTTATAACCATAATACAACACACTTTGAAAGCCTTGACCAACGATGGTCACCGACTTAATACAAGTAATTTGGGTGAACTATCCCTTTAAACTTAATAAACCATTCAAAGCAGAGATCTGTATATAATTATGAAATGCTGATGTCTCCGCCCTAGCAGTGAGAGTTGTTGTCCCAGCATAACCCCAAAGAAACAAATTGGCCTTATTTTGGACAGATTTTAGCGAGAGTGAAAACTCTTGCCTGACCTCTTCCTCTGTGTCCGAACGTCACGTTATTGCGACGGAATGGACTTTTCCCTCTTATTCTGATGACGTAGACATCAGTTCAGCAAGTTGACAGGTCAACAACGCGTTTCCACAATGCAAATAATAACAAAATAACCACGTTGTCACGTGTTAGTTGACATTTGTATTGCAGTCAGACATGGCCTGAATGTAGAACATTTGAACTGGAAGTGTTCTATAGATTTTAGGCCGTGGTTTCCTGATCAAAATGTCGTTTCTTATGGATTCAGTGATCATGTTCACCTCACAGGTAAGAACTAACGTTTGCTAGCTAGCTAGATCACGCGTCACAACATTTTGGGATCTCGTTGCTTAGTCAGAGCTTGTAGAATTTTGAAACGAACAATGGAAAAATGTTGCGCAATGCAGGTGTGGAAAGCTCTTAGAGACTTACACAGAAAGAGTCCCAGCTGTAATCACTGCCAAAAGTGCTTCTACAAAGTATTGACTCAGGGGTGTGAATACTTATGTAAATTAGTATAATTTAATTTTCGATACGTTTGCAAAAATGTCTAAAAACATATTTTCACAACTTTGTCATTATGAGGTATTGTGTGTAGAAAAAAACATTGAATACATTTTAAATTCAGGCTGTAATGCAAAAAAATGGGGAATAAGTCAAGGGGTATGAATACTTTCTGAAGGCACTGTAGCAATAACGTTACTTGTGTAGCTAGTAACTAATATAACATACCTCATAGTCTTTGAACAGCTGCCGCATGAAGAACAGCCACCCAAAGCCAAAGAACAGCACCTGGGAAGAGAGTTGGAAGATTTCCATGTTAGTTAACTTGCACCAGACAGTGTATGTGCAAACATCCTAACGTTAGCTTCTGACAAATTGGTTGTTGATCATTACTAGACGACCATTTTCAGGTCTTTCCATAGATTTTCAAGTAGATTTAAGTCAAAACTGTAACTTGGCCACTCAGGAACATTCACTGTCTTCAGGGTAAGTAACTCCAGTGTAGATGTGGCCTTGTGTTTTTGGTTATTGTCCTGCTGAAAGTTGAATTAATCTCCCAGTGTCTGGTGGAAAGCAGACAGAGACTAGTTTTCATCTAGGGGTTTGCCTGTGCTTAGCTGTTTCTTTTTTGTCCTGTAAAACTCCCCAGTCCTTAACTATTACAAGCATACCCAGATCATGATGCAGCCACCACTATGCTTGAAAATATGGGGAGTGCTACTCAGTAATGTGTTGTGTTGGATTTGCCCCAAACATAACACTTTGTTTTCAGGACAAAAGGGATATTCAATGTCTGCTTTTTACATTTTTTACCCATCTACCAATAGGTGCCCTTTGCGAGGCATTGGAAAACCTCCCTGTCTTTATGTTTTTGAAATTCACTGCTCGACTGAGGGACCTTACGGATAATTGTATGTGTGGGGTACAGAGATGAGGTAGTCAATCAAAAATCATGTTAAATACTTTTACTGCAAAAATAATGAGTCCATGCAACGTATGTGACTTGTTAAGAAACATTTTACCCCTGAACTTATTTAGGCTTGCACTTAAAAAAAAGGTTGAATGCTTATTTTTATTTATTTTATTTTATTTCACCTTTATTTAACCAGGTAGGCAAGTTGAGAACAAGTTCTCATTTACAATTGCGACCTGGCCAAGATAAAGCAAAGCAGTTCGACAACATACAAAAACACAGTCACACATGGAGTAAAACAAACATACAGTCAATAATATAGTAGAAAAATAAGTCTATATACAATGTGAGCAAATGAGGTGAGATAAGGGAGGTAAAGGCAAAAAAGGCCATGGTGGCAAAGTAAATACAATATAGCAAGTAAAAACACTGGAATGGTAGATTTGTAGTAGAAGAAAGTGCAAAGTAGAAATCGAGATAATGGGGTGCAAACGAGCTAAATAAAATAAATAAATACAGTAGGCGAAGCGGTAGTTGTTTGGGCTAAATTATAGATGGGCTATGTACAGGTGCAGTGATCTGTGAACTGCTCTGACAGCTGGTGCTTAAAGCTAGTGAGGGAGATAAGTGTTTCCAGTTTCAGAGATTTTTGTAGTTCGTTCCAGTCATTGGCAGCAGAGAACTGGAAGGAGAGACGGCCAAAGGAGGAATTGGCTTTGGGGGTGACCAGAGAGATATACCTGCTGGAGCGCGTGCTACAGGTGGGTGCTGCTATGGTGACCAGTGAGCGGAGATAAGGGGGGACTTTACCTAGCAGGGTCTTGTAGATGACCTGGAGCCAGTGGGTTTGGCGACGATTATGAAGTGAAGGCCAGCCAACGAGAGCGTACAGGTCGCAGGGGTGGGTAGTATATGGGGCTTTGGTGACAAAACGGATGGCACTGTGATAGGCTGCATTGATTCAAGACATTTCAGCTTTTCATTTTTTATTAATTTGTTAACATTTCAATAAACAGAATTCCACTTTGACATTATGGGGTGTGTAGGCCAGTGACAAAAATAATGTGGAATAGGATATTTAGCTAGTCTACTGGCTGTGCCTTTATTTCTGGAGCTAGATGCCTTGCTGTAATTCTGTTCCTGGAACTGCCTATAAGACCAGTTGTGAGAACCAGCATGAAACAGAAAGTGACTGATACATCAGCATGGGTGCTTAGACAGTAGTGATATTTTGTGACCGCACCTACAGCCTAATCTAACCCTATGGTCATGTTCCGGTCAACAGGTACGACAGTATGTGGTCCAGGTGGTGTTCTCCATCACCTTTGCCTTCTCCTGCACCATGTTTGAGCTCATTATCTTTGAGATACTGGGTGCCTTAGAAACTAGGTTAGTACAATAGTTTAATGCATTCTTTATGTTACCACGTTTATTCAGTATTATACTTTGCTCTCATCAACCAGCTAGGCGATGTGTCATATGTCCTTGTATCTGTGTCCCTCAGTTCCAGGTATTTCCACTGGAAGTTCAACCTGTATGTGATTCTACTGTTTCTAATCTTCGTAGTGCCTTTTTATATTGGCTACTTTGTCGTCAGCAACATCCGCCTGTGTGAGTGACATTTTGTCCATATTAGTCCAGCTGTAGCATAAATTAATTGATCCTTCCATGTTTGATGCTACAGTGTATGATGGATGCTCTCTTGCTGGGGATTCTTACACGCAGTTTCTCAAGTGTATATTGTGTGTTTGTGTCTAGTGCAGAGACAGAAGCTGCTTTTTGCCTGTGTCGTCTGGTTTACCTTCATGTATTTCTTCTGGAAGTTGGGGGACCCTTTCCCCATCCTTAGTCCCAAACACGGTGAGTGCCTACCCTTCCCCTTCCCCCTCTCCCTATTCTCACTCTCCCAATGCTGTGCAGGGCTCGACATTAACACTTGCCCGGGACAAGTAAATATAATAGTCGGACAAGAAGAATATAGATTTAAATTGTCAGAATGGACAAGTTAAAAAAATTATGCTAAAATCTAAATATCAAACAATTAGGCTACTCTGATCAGAATTGAATCAGTGTCCTCCGGATGCAATGTGTTGCACACTGCTCTCCCAATCTCTACAGAGCTCATCGTAGTATAATTATTGTAGGCCTGCATTGACAGCCAAGAGTGGTCTTTCAATCATGCAGTTGCGAGATGCGTTTTTGAGCCATGTGTGCACATTTGTGGATATTCATTGCTAGTTAGTGAGTTATTTGCCCAGTTATAGCTCATTTATGGTCAGCAATGAAAATCCTGGAAAGGTAATTGTGTGTGCATCACCTGCGTGTGCCAGAGAGAGACAGACATTTGAGCAGCAGGTAAAATAATGATATACAACAGACTAACTAGTAGGGCTGGGCAATATAGCACATTTTTACGATATACCAGTATTGATGCACGGACCGGTTTGGGTTTTTACTTTACCTTCTATAATAGTATTTAAATGTTTGGTTTGTTAAATGTGATACACCGTGTGTAACATCCAATTCTATAGTTTAGTCCACTACTTGAGTCATCTCTTTCCGCTCTCTCTCTCCATGCCACTTTCCACACAGTTCTAGCCTTGCCCCCTGTCACTTCTAGAGCATGTTTGTTGTTCCTCGACCATGAGACATTTGGGTTCAGTCTGCATGGTCAATGCAGCACATGCAACAATGTTGATGATGACAATGCTGTTTTCACATTGCTTCTTAATATAAATCCATAAGCGTTCTATAAGCACACTATTAGTTTGTGTTTCTTACATCTGCAAACGGCTAGTTTGTCTTAGCAAGTTGGGCCTAAATCGTGTTAGCCGCTAATGCTAGCAGCTAAATGTACTGAGTCAGAGCAAACGTAACTAGCTATACAGCAGGGATCATCAACAAGATTCTTGACTGGATGGTCGGGGGGCCAGAACATAATAAAAAACATGTAGACTGCAAATTGACCGCTGGAAGCCTTAACAGATATAATATTTGAATAAAACATAATAATTTCAAACTTTGATTACTTTTGGGAACACTGTCCTGCGTACCGGGTGCAGTGCACGCTGACATGGTCACCAGGTGTACGGTGTTTCCTCCGAGACATTGGTGCGGCTGACTTCCAGGTTAAATGGGCATTGTGTCAAAAAGCAGTGTGTCTTGGTTGGGTTGTGTTTCGGAGGACGCATGGCTCTTGACCTTCGCCTTCTCCCGAGTCCGTACGGGAGTTGCAGCGATGAGACAAGACTGTAACTACCAATTGGATACCACGAAATTGAGGAGAAAAAGGGTTAACAAAAAAAAAAATGTATCACTTGATGCTGATTCCCTGGTGTTTTTACAGTCGTATGTCCTACAATGAAACTTTTTTTTTTTTTTTTTGCTCAGAACATGGGGGGGCCAAATTCGGCCCTTGGGCCTCCAGTTGGGGAACCCTGTAATACAGCCTGATAATACCAGTGATGGTGTAGACCTAAATCGGTGTTATTTGTGCAACAGTATCTTCTAAATCAAAGAGGAATACACAAAGCATGAATATGTTAGCTACATGAAGTAGCTAAGACAAAACATTCAATGTAGCCAAAGATTATAGTGTCCCCTAGGAAACACTTAACACTGTGTTCCTACCCTGTCACAATAACTCCTGGCATTTTCATTCGTGGTCATGTCAAACAACACTGTATTCAAAGTTCCCATTATTATATTCTAACTATAGAATTAGAATAACCATTCAATGTCCATTATTCCAACAGTTCACCAAAGTGTTTTGCTCCAAATCGCTAGTGAAATCCCAATTGCAACATTTGGTTAAAAATAAGGCCTAGATTGTTTGCCCATATAGTGCAGCCCTACGTTGCAGTGTGAAAATGACCTCAAATGAGTGCAGGAAATGCAGAAATGAATATTTTTTTTATTGGAGAAAGACCCAAATCACTTAGAATATACACTGCTCAAAAAAATAAAGGGAACACTTAAACAACACAATGTAACTCCAAGTCAATCACACTTCTGTGAAATCAAACTGTCCACTTAGGAAGCAACACTGATTGACAATAAATTTCACATGCTGTTGTGCAAATGGAATAGACAACAGGTGGAAATTATAGGCAATTAGCAAGACACCCCCAATAAAGGAGTGGTTCTGCAGGTGGGGACCACAGACTACTTCTCAGTTCCTATGCTTCCTGGCTGATGTTTTGGTCACTTTTGAATGCTGGCGGTGCTTTCACTCTAGTGGTAGCATGAGACGGAGTCTACAACCCACACAAGTGGCTCAGGTAGTGCAGCTCATCCAGGATGGCACATCAATGCGAGCTGTGGCAAGAAGGTTTGCTGTGTCTGTCAGCGTAGTGTCCAGAGCATGGAGGCGCTATCAGGAGACAAGCCAGTACATCAGGAGACGTGGAGGAGGCCGTAGGAGGGCAACAACCCAGCAGCAGGACCGCTACCTCCGCCTTTGTGCAAGGAGGAGCAGGAGAAGCACTGCCAGAGCCCTGCAAAATGACCTCCAGCAGGCCACAAATGTGCATGTCTGCTCAAACGGTCAGAAACAGACTCCATGAGGGCCCGACGTCCACAGGTGGGGGTTGTGCTTACAGCCCAACACCGTGCAGGACGTTTGGCATTTGCCAGAGAACACCAAGATTGGCAAATTCGCCACTGGCGCCCTGTGCTCTTCACAGATGAAAGCAGGTTCACACTGAGCACGTGACAGACGTGACAGTCTGGAGACGCCGTGAAGAACGATCTGCTGCATGCAACATCCTCCAGCATGACCGGTTTGGCGGTGGGTTAGTCATGGTGTGGGGTGGCATTTCTTTGGGGGGCCGCACAGCCCTCCATGTGCTCGCCAGAGGTAGCCTGACTGCCATTAGGTACCGAGATGAGATCCTCAGACCCCTTGTGAGACCATATGCTGGTGCGGTTGGCCCTGGGTTCCTCCTAATGCAAGACAATGCTAGACTTCATGTGGCTGGAGTGTGTCAGCAGTTCCTGCAAGAGGAAGGCATTGATGCTATGGACTGGCCCGCCCGTTCCCCAGACCTGAATCCAATTGAGCACATCTGGGACATCATGTCTCGCTCCATCCACCAACGCCACGTTGCACCACAGACTGTCCAGGAGTTGGCGGATGCTTTAGTCCAGGTCTGGGAGGAGATCCCTCAGGAGACCATCCGCCACCTCATCAGGAGCATGCCCAGGCATTGTAGGGAGGTCATACAGGCACGTGGAGGCCACACACACTACTGAGCCTCATTTTGACTTGTTTTAAGGACATTACATCAAAGTTGGATCAGCCTGTAGTGTGGTTTTCCACTTTAATTTTGAGTGTGACTCCAAATCCAGACCTCCATGGGTTGATAAATTGGATTTCCATTAATTATTTTTGTGTGATTTTGTTGTCAGCACATTAAACTATGTAAAGAAAAAAGTATTTAATAAGATTATTTCATTCATTCAGATCAAGGATGTGTTGTTTGTGTTCCCTTTATTTTTTTGAGCAGTATATATATTGCCACCCTAGGTTCACACACCACTCATAAAGCAAATGTATAACTTTTATTATTAAAAAACAAAACAAAGAAAATGTAATACTGTGGTATTATATTTTGGCCATATCGCCCAGTCCAACTAACTAGATAACCAGCCAAACTACAAAATATGTTTTGAATTGGCTATCTTGCTAGTTAATTATTTAGCTGTTAGCATGCATTAATGTCTTGCTATTAGCATGTATTGTCATGTCCGATGTCCTAAAATAACTTTCCACCGGCACTTTTTTTATTTTTTTTTTACAGTTGTAAACTATCTCTCAAGCACAAATTATTGACTAGGATTCTCCTTTATTCAATACTGGCCATGTAATTCTGACAAAGTTACAAAAATATCCCTAGAATAGCCTGATTGACAAGTAACTCCTATGCTGTAAGGATCTCCCCTGAACGCTGACTATTTTAACGTACGTCTTAGCTAGCTACCTCGCCCACCTTAGCCATTTGATCCCTAGTTCATTGAATGAGGGAATTATTTTATGTTGCAGGGTGGTCAACCGTCCTCCAGGAGATTCCAGGAAAGCTACTGGGTGTGCCGGCTTTTGTTCCAGCCCTGCTCGAACACACCACAATATAAAATATCAGCTGCTCAACAGGACCTTGATAAGCTGACTGGTGTGTTTGAGCAGGGTTGGATCAAAAGCCTCCACACCCAGTAGCTCTCCAGATGGAAGGTTGATGGACCACATGTGTTTTATACAGTAAACTATCAGTGCAGTGTTTTACATTGTGGGGGGTTAAGTGCCTTGCTCAAGGCCACAATGGCAGGAGACACTTTATAATACATGGGATCAGAGACCAGCAGCCTTCCATTGTCAGTACCAGGGATAATAATGAATGTTATTTTGTGAAGTGGTTCCTTGCATCATGCAACACCTTTTTTGCCCATGGTGTTACAGACCTTTTTGGGGGGGTACAAGTGACTTGAACTTTCGTTGCTAAAAAAGTTAATGTCAAGCCCTGCTGTGTGTAAGGCCCTATTCCAAATCAACCCGTAGCCCCTACTCATACACACCTCTAGTAGATCTGAAGGGACTGGATTGTAACAGTGATAGGCATAGACTGTAACATTATGTTCAATCTCTGTACCTCAGGTATCCTGTCCATTGAGCAGCTGATCAGTTGTGTTGGTGTCATAGGTGTCAATTTGATGGCTCTCCTGTCCGGCTTTGGTGCCGTCAACTGCCCTTACACCTACATGTCCTACGGTTAGTGTACTAAGTCTGTATAGTCAAAAACAGCATTAAACAACTACATTACCTACAATCCCATTCTCTAACTCCCCATAGACACCTACTACTCTACTCCTCACATACAGTACTCGTCACTCCTAAATGACCTACCCTTTTATTCACCAGTAAACGTACTACCCTTTACTACATTTATACCTGTGTGATGCATTACATCTTTATCTACAGAGACTTCTTCAGACCATGGCCATGATCATCAGCAAGAAGAAACGGTGAGCGTGAGAGAGAATCACGTGCTGTTTTCTTGTGCCAGTGTTTGATGTCATACCGTAAATTCCGGACTATAAGCCGCAACTTTTTTCCCAGGCTTTGAACCTCGCGGCTTAAACAATGATGCGGCTAATATATGGATTTTTCCCGCTTTCAATTTGTTTTTTCCAAAAAAACACATTCTGTGACGTGCTCAGTTTTTTGGCGGCATGAAGCTTTCATTAGACCAATGAAATTGCCGAACGGGTTAAGGTCAAACAACTTTTTAGTTTACTGTTTAGATTAAATCGAGCGCTCTCAAACTTCCCATCATTCTGATTACGGTAGTCATTTTCTCACCCTCATCATGGCAAAGACACAGAGAAATGCATATGATGCAGCTTTCAAGTTGAAGGCGATTGATCTGGCTGTTGGAAAAGGAAATAGAGCTGCTGCACGGGAGCTTGGTCTTAATGAGTCGATGATAAGACGTTGGAAACAGCAGCGTGAGGAATTGACTCAGTGCAAAAAGACAACTAAAGCTTACTGCAAATTTTTTATTTTTTGTTACAAGCCGTGTTTCGTTAAAGCCTATTTATTTTTGTTACAAGCCGTGTTTCGTTAAAGCCTGTGTAAAGTTCATTTGTTTCAATGTACCGGTAGGCACCTGCGGCTTATAGACATGTGCGGCTTATTTATGTTCAAAATAAATAAAACATTTTAATTCAGTGGGTGCGGCTTATATTCAGGTGCGCTTAATAGTCCGGAAATTACGGTATATTTCGTGTTTTGTCCGTGCAGCATTGCGATGACGCGGAGGCAGATGTACCAGCGAGGGGAGGACCAGAACAAACAGACAGGATTCTGGGGAATGATCAAAAGTGTCACAACCTCACCAACGCGCAGCAAGAATATCCTTCACATCATTGTGTGTGTGTGTGTGTGTAGTTTCCTTGACCCCCCCCCCCCCCCTTCAGACTTGTTTCTAATTCAGCAGGAAGTGAGTCGCCAGCTCTTCCTGGAGACAGTGGACCTGCAGGCCACCAAGGCAACACACACACATAACAGGGGCATGACCATCGGTCCAGTAGAACCCTGATACAAACCCTAAGGAGGAGCAGTCTGTATAGTCTACTGTGTAGACCATTCAAACAAACCCCAGGCAGAAGGGCATTCCACACAATAAAAGTCCAAAAAGATGAAAAGGGTAAAAGTTCTGTTTTAAAAGTCCTTTTGGATTGTTCTGTGGTCCCCCCCACCACCACGCTCTTATTTGAGCTGCAGCAGGCTTCCTGGGTGGTGTTGTACTGAGCGAAATACAAAGATTCTGTCAGCAAATGGCGCTGTTGCACTAAGGTGCCATAGGTCAAATACACAACACATCTCCAAATATGATTCAACAAATTCACAATAAACCAAAATAGTAATACCAAAGCGAAAACAAACAATAATGGATAATAAATTCACACAACTCAATGGTAAAATCAACAAAGTTTGATAAGGTGATGCAAGGGTAATGTTATTGGGGATCTTTTAGAGGACAATGCCTATTCACGATAGTGAAGGTATTCAAAGTATTTGGAGTAAAAGCCAGTCGGGGAGACACTGGGAGTGTTCAGCCAGAAAATTAGCTGTGATTCACAATGACTTGTCTTTCAATCCAATGGCTAAATGGAATTTGAGGATTGTCAATGGCTGCGGATGAAATGAGAGAGGTGCAGGCTACTTAACTTGGGGAAGGGTGAACACGTTTCACCCTGCCAGTACCCCAAAAGGCCTCCTCTCTGCTTCGATCCGGTTCACACTAGTTTGTTGCGTTGAGGTCTGTGTAGTGTGCGGGGCTCATTGTCCTCCGGACAGGTCCACGCAGCTAGAAATTCAATCCACAGGTGTGCTGTACAATATTTCTTACCATTGTTGATGGAATCTGATGGTCTTGCAGGAAGATACTGATGTTCCTGTGCCATCTGTGTTACGGACTGGATAGTCTTGGAAAAGCAGAAACAAGTTGCACATCTTGTCTTCGGGTTGTTGCCACCAAAACTGAGTCCCAAATCATTGAGTTCCAAATCAAAACATTGGCGCTTAACAAAACATTCTACTTAAGTAAACAGTATTTATGTTCAAAGCATACTGTTTTCTGTGTTACCATATTCTAAAAATAGTCGAGTGCCCCAAAAATGTGTGTAAATATTATTCATTCAGAGGAGATATCAAGATGCAGTATCTGAAGAATTGTCCCCCATATTATGTTCTTTGTCACACATAAAGACATGCAGGCTTTCCACACACACACATATATATTTCATTGCATTCCAGGTGACTACCTCATGAAGCTGGTTGAGAGAATGCCAAGTGTGTGCAAAGCTGTCATCAAGGCAAAGGATTGCTATTTTGAAGAATCTAAAATCTATTGAATTCATAGTTTTGATGTCTTCACTATTATTCTACAACATAGAAAATAGTAACTATGAAATAACAGATATGGAATCGTGTATTAACCCAAAAAGTGTTCATGAGGTAGTCACCTTCATGAGGTAGTCACCTGGAATGCATTTCAATTAACAGGTGTGCCTTGTTAATTTGTGGAATTTCTTTCCTTAAATGCATTTCAGCCAATCAGTTGTGTTGTGACAGGATAGGGGTGGCATACAGAAGATAGCCATATTTGGTAAAAGACCAAGTCCATATTATGGCAAGAACAGCTCAAATAAGAAAAGAGAAACGACATTCCATCATTACTTTAAGACATGAAGGTCAGTCAATCCGGAGAATTTCAATAACTTTTAAAGTTTCTTGAAGTGCAGTTGCAAAAACCATCGAGCGCTATGATGAAACTGGCTCTCATGAGGACCGCCGCAGGAAAGGAAGACCCAGAGTTACCTCTGCTGCAGAGGAAAATTTCGTTAAGGTTACCAGCCTCAGAAATTGCAGCCCAAATAAATCCTTCACTGAGTTCAAGTAACAGACACATCTCAACATCAACTGTTCAGAGGAGACTGTGTGAATCGGACCTTCATGGTCGAATTGCTGCAAAGAAACCACTACTAAAGGAGACCAATAAGAGACTTTCTTGGGCCAAGAAACATGAGCAATGGACATTAGACCAGTGGAAGTCTGTCCTTTGGTCTGAGTCTAAATTTGAGATTTTAGGTTCCAACCACTTGTCTTTGTGAGATGCAGAGTGGTGAACGGATGATCTCCACACGTGTGGTTCCCACCGTGAAGCATGGAGGAGGTGTGATGGTGTGGGGGTCCTTTACTGGTGAAACCTTTATTTAGAATTCAAGGCACACTTAACCAGGATGACAACTACAGCGTTCTGCAGAGATACACCTTCCCATCTGCTTTGGGCTTAGTGGGACTATCATTTGTTTTTCAACAGGACAATGACCCAAAACATCTCCAGGCTGTGGAAGGGCTATTTGACCAAGAAGGAGTCTGATGGAGTGCTGCATCACATGACCTGGCCTCCACAATCACCCAACCACAACCCAATTGAGATGGCTTGGGATGAGTTGGACCGCAGAGTGAAGGTAAAACAACCAAGAAGTGCTCAGCATATGTAGGGACTCCTTCAAGACTTTTGGAAAAGCATTCCAGGTGAAGCTGGTTGAGAGAATGTCAAGAGTATGCAAAGCTATCATCAAGGAAAAGGGTGGCTACTTTGAAGAACCTAAAATATAGATTATATTTTGATTTGTTTAACACTTTTTTTGGTTACTACATGTTTCCATATGCTATTTCATAGTTTGATATATTCATTCTTATTCTGTAATGTAGAACATCGTAAAAATAAAGAAAAAACGTTGAATAAGTAGGTGTCCAAACTTTTCACTGGTACTGTGTGTGTGTGTAGTGTTGTGTTTTGGCTTAAGCCTATTGTTATGCACGTTTGGTTGATTGTAATAATGTGTCTTTGTCCCTCTCTTCACTCTTTCCTTCCTGGACTGTAGGAGTGGATTGAATACTCCAAGACATTCCAGGGGAAATACTTCAACTTCCTGGGTTATTTCTTCTCCATCTACTGTGTGTGGAAAATATTTATGGTAAGAGTTACAGACATAGTCTGACTGAGACCTAGATTCAACTTGGCCCGACTAGCTACTGGTTAGCTTGCTTGACAGCCTTAGAAACAGATGAATCTGAGAAAATCAAGTTTGAGTTTGGTATCTGACAGTTTAGAGAATATTCAGTGTCTTTTGATCTCTATTTAGTAACCTGTATTGTGTCTGTAAGTTAAAACATTTGTTCTTCTACCCATATTGTTTTTGCTTTCAAATTGAATGATCTTATACTTCACATACAGTCAGTTTATCATATCCACATCAGGCCCCAAAACTATATCTGTAGTAACCCTGTTTTTTTGTCCCTCTAAGGCCACCATTAACATTGTGTTTGACCGTGTTGGGAAGACTGATCCAGTGACTAGAGGGATTGAGATCACTGTTAACTACCTAGGCATTCAGTTTGATGTGAGTTCTGCTACTCATGCACACACACACCTCAAGTAATGTTAATGGTTGTCATTTTATGAAAATGTCCTTCTGAACTCAATCTTCACTTTTATGGGATAATTCCAAATGGAAATAGTAAGTTGTATTGGTGTGTTCTATTGTTGCTCTAGTTTTCCTTACATATCCTCTCCTCGGCAGGTAAAGTTCTGGTCTCAGCACATCTCCTTCATCCTGGTGGGCATCATCATCGTCACCTCTATTAGAGGCCTTCTCATCACACTCACCAAGGTAAGCCAACTACAGACAGGAAGTAGTCAGTCTACCGAGGCATGTTACGATGTATCCTAACACTGATCTTGACTCTGTTTCTCTCTAGTTCTTCTATGCCATCTCCAGCAGCAAGTCCTCCAATGTTATAGTGCTGGTCCTAGCTCAAATCATGGTCAGTATCTGTTTTGTTATATGCAAGATTTGTGACAAAGATCAGAGGGCATATATTTCAGTGCAAATGCTTTTTTGAGATCAGTTGTCTATTCAATCTTTAGATGGGTTAGTGCAAAGACAACTGACATCTTGCGTGTCTCTCTCTTGTTTCTCTCAGGGGATGTACTTTGTCTCGTCTGTTCTCCTCGTGAGGATGAGCATGCCTCTAGAGTATCGCTCTATCGTGACCGAGGTGCTGGGCGAGCTGCAGTTCAACTTCTACCACCGATGGTTCGACGTCATCTTCCTCGTCAGTGCCCTCTCCAGCATCCTTTTCCTCTACCTTGCCCACAAACAGGCGCCTGAGAAGCACATGACCCTCTGACCCCACTTTGAACTTGACCCTTTACCTGGAAGCTCAGCTGGCCTCCAGAACTGAACTTTGAGTCTGTGGGATTTAGATTTTCTCTTTTTTAAATCTCTGGTCTGTCTGGTGGTGAGAAGAAGAGGTTTTGCCTGTGTTTCCTGAATCAGGAAGGGCCGATGTGTGGCCATGTGGACCATTGGTGTTGGGGGGAATCAATGGAGGGGAATTGGTGCCATGGAAAGCTGGACTAATGTTGGGGTGAACGTGGGGGGGAATGACTAAAACAATGTAGCTAACGATGAGGATGTGTCATCGTGCTGTTGGCCCGTTGGACACAGGTTCTGTCTAGCCTTAAATGAATCTGACCACAGGAGAACTGCATAGTATACAGCACAGACCAGCTTCACTGCAACACTAGCTTTGTTGTATGAATGGGTTGTAAAGACCATCACTACCTTAAGTTTACACTCTATTTTTGACAAACAGAATACTCAAAATTATAGAAGAAATGTATCCCCAATGTCCATGATGCTATTGGCTAGCATCTTTCATGGTGTCCAGTCTGTACATGTCATGTACCTGGGGTTGTTTGTTGGTGAATGTGTGCGAATATCTACTGTACTCTACTGTGCTTTCACAAAGGTGGGAAAGCTACAGAATAAACCAATTTATGTGGTTATTAGTTACTCCGTTCCCTTTATTTTAAGTACTGCAATGCCACTAAATATACCAGTTAAGCAGAGAATAAGTGAATAGTGACTTATAAACAGATCTGGGACTGGATACTTTGTCTCTTTGTGAGAGCGGTATTTGTCATCTGAGCAGAAAGCCTCTTTGGATCTGCTAAAATAAATGACCATTTAAATGCTATCTAAACGACAGTTTTATGATTAAGGTGCAGGCCGATGTCGCTATATGGTTTTTGTTATAGTATAACACATTGAACTGGTATTACTGGTGTTCTCTGTCTACATTGCAGTTGCTTGTAATAGGATCATATGAATCCATACGTTTGTTGGGTAACAGTGGCATCTAACTGATCAATGCAATTATACATAAATAATACATAACTATTTATTACTATTTTAAACCAATTGCATTCATACCTTTAAACAGACTGTCATTGGAATGTATTTAGTTTGATCAGACTTTTTATGCCAAGATATCCACATTATCCTGCATGGTACAAATGTTGACTGGAGACAGAAAAGGTTAGGAAGTTGTTTCTCATTGGTGACTTCTCAGAGTCTCTCATCAACACTCAAGCAAGATGATGCTGCTGAAGACACAGATGGAGTCTAAGGGAGAGAAAGAGTCAAATAATTGTCTGCAATAGAATTGTGGGCAAATACAATTGATACTAACTTGCTTCTGAATACTTTGGTTTCAGTCTACATTCAGAGTAATTTGAATCTAGTTCAGAAGGTACCAAGGCACTCGAGCACATTTCTGTTGTCACTCACTCTCTCTCGTGTCTGGGGCAGTGGGATGTCTGGCTTAGCCTCCTCCTCCTCCTCCTCCTCTCGGACTTCCTCCAGAGTGGCTGGTGTGTGTATCTGGGCTGGTGTGTGTCTTTGGGCTGGGGAGGGGGGTGGGGATGGGGACCTGGCTGTGGGTGCGGGGGTGAGAAGCTGGGGTGTGATGGCCACCCCTTTGGCTTTGAAGTGGTTGTAGGCCTGCTTCCCAGCCACTAGGAGCACCAGTGAGCTGCCGCTGTTACGGATCAACTCCACCACTTGCTCGTGACTGCTCTGCTCCACATTTACACCGTCCACCTCCACCACAATGTCATCGTCCTTCATACCCACCCTGTCCGCAGCTCCACCCTTCACCACCTGAGAGAGAGAACACCGCATGGGGTGAGCTGAGTTGGGAATGGTTTGGAATGCAAACAGTTGACAGTTGCTGAATGAGCGGAGTGTTTCAGAGGTACACAATATATACAAAGTATGTGGACACCCCTTCAAATTAGTGGAATCGGCTATTTCAGCCACACCCTTTTCTGACAGGTATATAAAATCGAGCACACAGCCATGCAATCTTTACAGACAAACATTGGCAGTAGAATGGCCTTACTGAAGAGCTCAGTGACTTTCAACGTGGCACCGTCACACGATGCCAACTTTCCAACAAGTCCATTCGTCAAATTTCTGTAAGTGCTGTTATTGTGAAGTGGAACGTCTAGAAGCAACAACGGCTTAGCCGCGAAGTGGTAAGCCACACAAGCTCACAAAACGGGACGGCCGAGTGCCTCTGGAAGCATTGTCAGCACAATAAATGTTTGTCGAGAGCTTCATGAAATGGGTTTCCATGGCCAAGCAGCCGCACACAAGCCTAAGATCACCATGCGCAATGCCAAGCGTCGGCTGGAGTGGTGACAAGCTCACCACAAGCTCACCACCATTGGACTGTGGAGCAGTGGAAACGCGTTCTCTGAAGTGATGTCTCATGCTTCACAATCTGGCAGTCCGACGGACCAATCTGAGTTTGGCGGATGCCAGGAGAACGCTACCTGTCCGAATACATAGTGCCAACTGTAAAATTTGGTGGAGGAGGAATAATGGTCTGGGCCTGTTTTTCATGGTTTGGGCTAGGCCCCTTAGTTACACTGAAGGGAAACTTTAACACCACAGCATACAATGACATTCTAGACAATTCTGTGCTTCCAACTTTGTGGCAACAGTTTGGGGAAGGCCCTTTCCTGTTCCAGCATGACAATTGTTCTGGAATTGTGCACGGGAGGTCCATACAGAAATGGTTTGTCGACATCGGTGTAGAAGAACTTGACTGGCTTGCACAGCGCCCTGACCTCAACCCCATCGACCACCTTCAGGATGAATTGGAACGAAGACTGTGAGCCAGGACTATTCACCCAACATCAGTGCCCGACCTCAGTAATGCTCTTGTGGCTGAGTGGAAGCAAGTCCCCGCAGCAACATTCCAACATCTTGTGGAAAGCCTTCCCAGAAAAGTGGAGGCTGTTATAGCAACAACTCCATATTAATGCCCATGATTTTGTAAAGAGATGTTCGACGAGCAGGTGTCCACATACTTTTGGCCATGTTGTGTATGAAATTGAGGTTATGTGCTTTGTTCCCTTGATCTTTCCCATATCTGATTAACAGTCTTGTTAAGTTAATGTATTTGGGATGCATTATCTTATCCGTTCGGCTACCCATTGGGTATAGTAGGTGCTCTACATTGTACTTACCTCATTGATGTACAGGCCACAGACCCCCTGGATACTGTTGAGGTGGAAGCCGTACCCAGCGGAGGTCTTCTCCATCTTACACAGCTTGAGGAGTGCTGTGGTGGCTGGTGCAAGGGCCGGGACGCACTCTGGGTAGCTGGGTGGAGGGCTCGCTGGAAGGAGGAATCCCATCTCTTCCAAATAGAAAAGAGGAGACACGCCTCCCTGTGGAATATCACAATTAATCTCAGACCTACATCTCAATCCCCACTGTAGTCTTCTTTACTGCCCTGTCTCTCTGGCCACTTCCTGAGCATGTAATATATGCTATCATAGTTACCAGGAAATGACTGCCCCGCAGCCTTTAATTTTTTTCAACTTCTGTAGGCTTTTTGAATGGTCTTCAAAGGGCAAAAATGTAGCACAATGGACTTAAGTGCAAAATCTTCATAAAAGGCATGTGGCAGAAGTTAATCGAATAACACATACTTTTACATATATATATAAAATTATATAATTGTGAACCCTGTTCGAAATAGCTTTTTGATTGAAAATGAAAAGCACTCAACAAATGTAATTTAATATTATCATTATTATTAAAGATTAGGTGACATGATCTGGAAGTAAAGTGGAAGAGGAGGTTACTTTCACTGAGTATTCAAAAGGTTTCTGAGTGCTCATCAGGATTAGCTACCCCCTCATTCAATATAATCCAAAAGGAAAACTGATCCTAGATCAGTACTCCTACTCTGAGACACTTAAACTGCCCCAGATTTGTAGGCCTATGTGCTTTAGCCAATTCCTTTGACTGTCGTTTCATTCATTTATTTCCTAAATCCAACAGGAAGATTTCTCCCTGACTACTCACCATCTTGTAGAGCGTGTCCGTGTCTTCATCGACCACCAGGAGGCAGCACTTGTTGCCACATTGCCTGATTCTGTCCACCACCTGCTCATGGCTGCAGCTGTCCACTTCCTCTCCCTCCACGGCAACCAGCCTGTCCATCTCCTTTAGTCCCGCCCTATCAGCTGGGCTGCCCCTGTCAATGTCCTTGATGAAATGGCCTGCAGGTGGGACGATATAGCCAGTGCATGTCCTTATTATGTAAAATGGCGCAGACTGATGACGGCTGTTGGTGAATAGTCTATTATTGATGATCCTAGGTGGCTATTAGTAGATGTGTTGTTATAAGGGATTCATACATTCTGAAAATTCGTCATAACCTCATCTTAATGCATTATACTGGTTGGCTTTAAGTAAAGTGTAACCAAGTTTTCAAAATTCACACAAGCACACACACCTGTCTTGTTAGGCTCAGCCTTTAGGAAGTATCCATAGCCGTCTGATCCTTTGAACAAGTCTACAATGCGTGGCTTCAGTGGGAGGAACTTCACTGTGGCTAGCCATGCACCTAGCCTGATGTGTTTGTTCTTGTAGAACTTGTCTGTGTCCTCGTCCACCAATAGAAACATGATTCTGCTGCCCGATGCCTTGACCTGACATAGAGGCCACAACAGGGGCTCTTTAAGGATGGTGCAATGTTAAAGAATTATCAGATAGAAATTAATTGTGAAGAATATACATGTAGAATAAAGACTTGTTATGACATCTTTCCTTAACTTGACCAATCACATTTGTTTCTGCTCTCAAGGCAAAGCTTGGAATCAGGAAAACTGATTTGCTAAATTATCATTGCCCCAACTCTTGCATTCTGAGTGAGTCCAGATTACTAAGGTATTGCCCCTGGTCCACACACACCAACACAGTCATGAAGAGGGCACGACAATGCCTCTTCCCTGTCAGGAGGCTGAAAATATTTGGTATGGGCCCTCAGATCCTCAAATGGTTCTACAGCTAAACCATTGAGAGCATCTTGACTGGCTGCATCACCTCTTGGTATGGCAACTGCTTGGCATTCGACCGCAAGGCGCTACGGATCATAGTGCGTATGTCCTAGTACATCACTGTGGCCGAGCTCCCTGCCATCCAGGACCTCTATACCAGGTGGTGTCAGAAGGCCCTAAAAAAACTCCATCCACCCAAGTCAGACTGTTCTCTCTGCTACCGCATGGCAAGCGGTACTTATACACCAAGTCTGGAACCAACAGGACCCTGAACAGCTTCTATCCCCAAGCCATAAAGCTGCTAAATAGTTCGTCCAGGTAGCTAAAGGTTAACTATCTGCATTGACCCTTTTTGCACTAGCTCTTTTGACTCATCACATACGCTGCTGTTACTCTTTATTATCTATCCTGTTGCCTAGTCACTTTATCCCTACCTGTATGTACATATCTACCTCAATTACCTCGTACCCCTGCACATCGACTCGGTCCTTGTACCCCATGTATATAGCCACGTTAATGTTACTCATTGTGTATTTTTTCCTTGTGTTATTATTATATATTTTTTTCTTCTGTGTATTGGTGAGGGCCCATAAGAATTTAACTGTTAATCTACACCTGTTGTTTACAAAGCATGTGACAAATAACATTTGATTTGAACATAATGTGTTGACAGGCTGTAGAATAACATGACAGATATTGAACTTAAAGTTCACCACAGAGTAGTGTAAATATGGGGTGAATCCTGACCTTCTCTACTATCTGATCATGAGTGGCGTTCTCCATGTTCTCCCCGTTGACCTCTATCAGACGATCGTTGGCCTTGACCCCTGCCCTCTCGGCCACACCCCCTGGGTTCACCTCTGCCATGAACATGCCCACCTCACCTGGGTCAGGAAATGGAGGAAAGAAAATTGAGTTATAAACAGAATCATTATCATTGGATATGCAAAAGACGAACAGTATAACACCCCTACTCTTACGATAAGTGCCATGATATTTTTAGTGACCAAGGAGAGTCAGGACACCGAGCCGAAAGATGGCACCCTACACAGGGCAATGTCCCCAATCACTGCTCTGGGGAATTAATTTTTTAGACCAGAGGAAACAGTACTTCCTACTGGCCCTCCAAAACAACTTCCAGCAGCATCTGGTCTCTCATCCAGGGACTGACCAGGACCAACCCTGCTTAGTTTCATAGGGAAGCTAGCAGTGGGATGGAGAGTGGTACGCTGCTGGCTATGCGAGACAATGAGATTATCTCTTGCTTGATCAACAAGCGAAACAGAGATGACAATAATTGCTATGTGTCCTATCAGCTGTATCACACACAATCAAAAAAATAACCAAAGAGATTACATCTGTGTGTGTGTGTGCCCCACCCCTCTGACCTTTGACAGAGCGCAAAGAGAAGCCGTAACCCCCGCTGGACTTGGTCAGGTAGCAGAGTTTGGGTTTGGGTGCCTCTCCTGCCACTCCGTTCATGGTGGGTTTGGGGTGAGGGTCAGAAAAGTCCACCCCCTCAGTCTTGGCCTGCTTGTAGGACGCCACATCCAGAACATGGAAGGTGACGGATGCACCACTCTCCTTCACCAGGTCCACCACCTTACCCAGGGCACACAGCACAAAAAGATGGGACAGAGCATGGTATGTTGCTACAGCACTTCCTATGGCTCTAGAGTTATCTAGTAATTCCACATATACCAAACCCAAACTGGTACCTACTCAAGGCACTTTACATGATTTGATAGGTGTGAACAATACCCGAGGATAAGGTTATTACCATACTATTATCTTACTATTACTATGTTGCTTACACCTGTATAATTTCAATACAATAACAGTGGGAGAAGCTAGGGGTTAATGTGCAATTGGACAACTGCTAGCCCTGTCAGCTCCCCTCCCCTCCTCACCTGTGAGTGGTCCATTTCATCCATGTAGGTTCCGTTGACCCGGAGAATGCGGTCTCCATCCTTCAAACCCGCCAGCTCGGCCGGCCCGCCCATCTCAAGGTTCCTGATCAGGTGACCATCCTCGCCTTTCTCCACACTCAGGAAGAAGCCAAAGCTATGACCTGGCTTCTTACTCAGAACTATCACCCTGGGCTTGTACCCAGCCATGTCCTACAACAGACACCACAAGGTAAGAACACAACACGCCACACCACATACTGGTGCGCACAGTCACCCTCTATTTTTAACCAGCCATATCATGCAATGCAGACAAGAGTGTGAGAATGCTAACACACAAACTTCCCTTCTACTCCCTACAAAACACATTTTTTCACCCTCAGATCCTCCCCTGTGTGGAGCAGTGGTAAACCCGATTTTATCTAATCTCAATGTCCTAAACTCCCACATTGTCAGACTTGCCAAATTACCTCAATAACGCAATGTGCTGTAAAACGTAGCTATTCTGTAGCAGCTCACAGGTACATACTGTACGGTAACTACACCCTCAGATAAATGGAAGTCAGTTGGGTGTGGAGTGGAACAATTGCACAACCTAAATCTGATTGGTCATATAGAAAAAGAGATATAAACAGAGAGACAAAAAATACAAGATTTTCCACAGAGATGTAACAGTGTGGGGCTGTGCTGAAGACCGTGGTCATTGATTACACAGATTGATACTTTACTGACAGATCTCTGGAGTGTATTCTGACGATCATTACGGGCGAGTCCCTAACTCACGCGCAACACACACAAAGATCTACACTCTTGAAGACCTTTGTTTGAATAGTTTAGCCAACTGCTGACATCTCCAGAAGAAGGTTAACCTGCTATGCCAACTTTCCCGTGGCCGTGAGCAGGGTGTTAATGGTTAACGGCAGCCAGGGCCAGCTGAAGGTGCGAAGGGCTCTTTTAACTAGAATGTGTTTACTTTGACCCCCAAATAAAGAATGTCAACGTAGGAATCCTTATAATGTATATATAATGTATGTATTCTTTCTCCCTGTTATCACAGGGAGAAAGAAAGACGTGACAGATGTGTGCGTGTTCAGGTGTAAGTGTAGTGTAAATCTGGGTGTGGTTCTGTGCTGATATTTATCTGTCCTACAGTTTGCTCATCTATTTACAACTGTCAGATTATGATGAACACTGTAATATGTCAAATTGTATCATTTCATCCATTACATAGTCACTGTAGATTACTGTGTCTGCTGGAAGAAGAGGGTGTCCTCAACTCCTACAAGCTAGCCCAAGATGACAATTGCAAGGAAACTCCATCTACATTTGGGAAGAAACCTTGAGTGGAACCATGATGCTATTTAGAGGGATGATATCCCATGAGTTTGAATCCTCACTAAAGTGTGGGGGTACATGTCACATATTAACCCTAAAGTCTCACCCCTATAGCGTTATATGGAACCCCTCTATCCACTGCTCCTATATCTCTGATCTTTCTCTATGTCAATTACAGTCTTACAGAAAACACCTGCCAACACCCGCCACAAATAAGATAACCAGTACATGCAATATCAAAATAATGAGCAAATCGTAGAATTGACCATGTTAATAAATATCGCATTAATTAGAGAAACAGTAGAACATTCACTCACCTCCTCCTGTCTCTACTCCCAGTCCCAGTTCGAAGGAGGAGCTCACCTAATGCTCATGCTTATCTCTATCTGTGTCTTCTCACTCTCCCTCTTTCCCCCCCTCTCTCTCTCTCTGGACTTTGACAGTCCAAAGGTTGACCTAAATGCTGAGCTATTTTACAGTGTGTAATGGCAGGAGCGTCTTGGAAGACGCATGTCTGACGAGGTAATCTGTCGTTCTGCCCCTGAACAAGGCAGTTAACCCATCGTTCCTAGGCCGTCATTGAAAATAAGAATTTGTTCTTAACTGATTTGCCTAGTTAAATAAAGGTACAAAAATTTAAAATAAAATGTCTGAACAGCCCAGTCCAGGTAACCCTTTAAAACCAATGTCCCAATCACAACCCAGTCATCTGTTCAGATGGTCAAAGGTGACAGAAAATGGTGTAGAAAGCTACTTTCAATGTCAAGGATCAATGCTTGGTAACATAACACAGGGTTAATGGGAGCAAAGACTGGCTGACTGTGGGCATATTGCCAGGATGGAAGAATTGCGTGTTTTATTATGGAAATTGACTTCATCTGTGGGATAGTCCTCCTTATAGTATGGTTTCTCTTCATAGATGATGGAATTAAATGAAGATAAGGTGTATCAGAACAAACCAAGCCACCAATATGAGGAGCGTCACACCCATCTTATGAATGGCTGAGGCCAAATGTAATATCTTTGAAAACATTTTGTGTGAATAGGAAACTTGAAAATATAGTTTGTACTGCATATTTATACTGAATATTAATGCAACATGTAAAGTGTTGGTCCCGTGTTTCATGAGCTGAAATAAAAGATCCCAGAAATGTTCCACAAAAAGCTTATTTCTCTCAAATGTTGTGCACAAATTTGTTTACATCCCTGTTAGCATTTCTCTTTTGCCAAGATAATCTATCCACCTGACAGGTGTGGCATATCAAGAAGATGATTAAACAGCATGATCATTACACAGGTGCACCTTATGTTGGGGACAATAAAAGGCCACTCTAAGATGTGCAGTTTTGTCACACAACACAATGCCACAGATGTCTCAAGTTTTGAAGGAGCGTGCAATTGGCATGCTGACTGCAGGAATGTCCCCGAGCTGTTGCCAGACAATGGAATGTTCATTTCTCTACCATAGTTCTCCTCACAACCACAGACGACGTGTAACCACGCCAGTCCAGGACCTCCACATCCGGCTTCTTCACCTGCGGGATTGTCTGAGACCAGTCACCTGGACAGCTGATGAAACTGAGGAATATTTCTGTCTGTAATAAAACACTTTTGTGGGGGAAAATATTTTTGATTGGCTGAGCCTGGCTCCCCAGTGGGTGGGCCCATACCCTCCCAGGCCGAGCCATGGTTGTGCCCCTGCCCAGTCATGTGAAATCCATAGATCAAGGCCTAATGAATTTATTTCAATTGACTGACTTCCTTAAATGAACTCTAACTCAGTAAAATCGTTTAAATTATTACATGTTGCGTTTACGTTTGTTCAATATATATCCGCAATTGAATAAAGAGAGGCACGTGCCTTTTCAGTTTCAATAGGCATATCATGATGCTTCTGTGGCCAATGGGTGTATCCGAATACCCGTACTAGCTTACTACATACTTAAGCTGCATACTCACTTCAGTGTTTGATCTAGAACAATTCAGTCATCTTTTCTGACTTGTGTTTGACAGCTGATAATCAGATAAATTGACACACTGTACCAAAATGAACGAATGGCGGGGCTGCAATAAGCTCGCACAGTCTCACGTCAGAAATAGATATTCATTCAAATGTCAAATTTCAAAGTTGTCCCAAATGTCAAATTCTGAATTGTTTAAGGTTAAGTTTAGGCAATAACTCCAGAATTTTTAAGGTTAGGGTTAAGTTTAGGCATTAACTCTGAAATCTTAACATTAGGCATTAACTCCAAATGGTTAAGAGCGTTGGGCCAGTAAATGAAAGGTCACTTGGTACGAATCCCCGAGCCGACTAGGTGAGAAATCTGCTCTGGATAATAGTGTCTGCTAAAATCGAAATGGTGTGATCTGGTTGGATGAAACTCTTCCAGTCTCTGTGAACAGCTTAGAACAGTATAAAAGTAATGAATCCACTCATATCTGTATTTTACTCACTGATGGTCACTATAAAGCCAGACACACAGCTTGTCCAATGATATCTAGACGCATCTCAACTCAGTTATCAGTATGACAAAGTACAATCTTTGACAACTGAGTTTAGGGTTAGGGAAGATTGAAATGTGAATTTGCTGGGACTGTTACAATCTGACCTGGACCAATACATACCTTGATGCTGGTAATCTGGGTCCATGTAACAGAGGTTTGAGAGGATTCCCCCAGCTGATCCCTGCCTCCTGCTGTCAAGACAGAAGAGAAAATAAATACATATTCACTCAAGGGGAAACCCATTTTGTACGAAAACTGCAAGCCAGATTTATGAATTGGTTGTAGTTGTATGGGATTGAAGACAATGAGACAGTGAGATGAGAGAGGGAGAGAATCAAAAAGGGTGTGTATGTGTATTTGTGTGTGTCATACACAGATTTGTGTCGATTAGGTCAGAGACAGAGAGTCTGATGGGCAAGGGCTGCCCGAGGACAGCATTCACTCAACCATTAGTCAAATCTGAAGTGATTTGGTGTCTGCATCCACACACACACACACACACACACACACACACAATGCTGGGTGAGAGATGAGGCCCCATACGCAGGTGTGTGTCCCTGGGGTAAACAGTAGAGACAAGATGGAGCGTTGTTCAGCCAGGGAGAGAGAGAGAGAGATGACCCTCGATCCAGGCAGGTACTCACCAGGGGCCTGGAGCTGTGTTTGAACAGATTGATGTGAGGGGCATCAGATAGGACAGGAGCCATGCAGGGCCATGAGACATAGTGTGTGTGAGAGAGACAGAGATCCTCTTCAGCTTGAGAAAACACTACTGTCTGACTCATTTCTGTTTGTGTGTGTGTGTGTGTGCGTGTGTGTGTCCGTGCGTGTGTGCTCGTGAATAGGTGCGTGTGTGGATTGGACCTGCATGGTTCAAATACTATTTTAAATATCTCAATTACTTTCACATACATTTCAAGATAACTATTCAGATGTTTTATTTGAAAAGACAAGTAATTGAATATTGGAATACATTTGGAAATATACTTGAAAAGTATTGGCATGTATTTGAAAATACTCAAATACACTCCCAGGCATTTAACAAAGGTATTTAAAAATCATTGTTTTAATACATATTTGAAAATACATTCAAATAGTAGGCTATTTATAGGAAATAATGTGAAAATACTATCAAATACTTCCAATAAAAGTAGATTCCGGCCTCATTATCTGAAAATACTCAAATATGGATGTAGGAAGAGGATCCTAACTTTATCACCCTGTTGCAGGAGAACTTTCTTGCAATGCAGGACATTGTAAACTGTTTAAACGTTTAAAAAGGCTTCCAAAGTTTTTTCATAAGGCTGAAATTTGAAAGTGGAGATTACAATGTATCAACCCCTACAGAAATGTCCATTAATTACAATCCACATAATAAATCACATTTCCTGTTGCTGCAGGATTATTTCCCTGATGTAGCAAACAGGCTCAAATTAAGATCCTATATCTGTACACAGAACATAAGTATTTAAATAACAAATCACTTGAACCTAGGTCTGGTGTGGATACCGACATCAGTGTTAAACCATTTGGAGTCATTACTGTTATACCGTCCGGGTGTAATCAACATGTCATCCCAGAGAGAGACCATGATGAATAACACTCCTTCCAGCGGGTAGCAGTCTTCACTCTATCTCTCTCGCTCTCTCTCTCTCTCTCTCTCTCCCTTTCTCGCTCTCCCTCCTTTGAATGGCACTTTGATTGGCTTGTTTAGGTGGGTAATTGGATCTGCATATTGAAGAACCAGGCTAATTCAAGCTGTGGATAGTTTGGGTTCTGGGGCATGGAGAAGTAGCGGACAGTCATCGCTCTCTCTGAGTGAGAGCAGTTTGCATTCTCATCACCCAACCACAGGCCTGTGTGATAGTCCCTTCTCTTCACAGCAATACCACGCCTCAGCAGGCAGCTAGCTGCTACAGTACAACAGGTCCTTTGATTATAGTAAAGCCAGTGTTACAGCCAATCCAGTGGCCCATTCATCTCTGCCTGCTTACTTCCATGTGGAAAATATGTAAGTGATGGAATAATATGGTTTAGCATATACAAAAATTGTTTGTCTTTGTAATTCTAATCTATGGAATACAAAACACCTGTGCGTGTTGTTGATGTTTGTATTTTCAGTCATTTATGCAATTCAGGGCTCATCTGTAAAAAAAATACATTAAAAAAGACATGATTAGATACTATGTCAATAATAATAGTCTATAGATCTCCTGAAGTCATAAAGTATAAGTCAATCGTAATAAATGAGACCCTGCAACAATGAGCGTTCCTAACTGTTTTCTCATTTTGTAGGCCTACTCCAATTGTTATTATACTAATCTTATAAAATCAATGTGGGTTATTTGCGCACCACTTGAGGGCGCCATTGGAGCACTCAGTTGGCCATTCATAACTTTCTACCCCAGAGGACCATTGTCCCACACCCCCAACAGTGTTCCCACACCCCCAACAGTGTTGTTACGGAGTCTAGTTGATAGGTAATCGACTAGCCGGACTGTTCCCCGGACTCCGCGTGTAGGGATTTGTACAATGCATGAACAAGGCTATTGAACTAGACATTGGTGTCTGTCTTTATTACTTTATCCAATATATCATACAGAAACATGGTATCAGAAGTGGCTCGAAAACCATACGTTTGTTATTTTTGTAGCTAAGTACAGTATAGGCGCGGTTACGTTCCAAATGCGAACACACGCCGATTCCTACTCACAACACTGATCAACTAGTTGTTAGCTGGTTAGCTAGCATCACTACCTACCTCGATGACTGAAGGCAAAGAAGTCTCATATTCCATCGCTATGGCAGCGAACATTCCGCCACCTAATCCCATGGTTCTCACAGGGGACTGGAATACTAATTGGGACAATTTCAGGGATGAATTCGAGGACTATGCGCTGGCGACCGGTCTACATGAGAAACCCAACGAGGTACAAGCGGCAACTCTGAGGAGTTTAATGGGCAGCGAATGCAGACATTCAGGCAAAACCAATCAAGGCAGAGTAATTCACCACGAACGGTGAACACAGAGAGCCCAGTGGCATGTAAATACTGTGGGAATACGCACACACGTGGCAAAGAGCACTGCCCTGCCTATGGAAAACCATGCAGAGCTTGTGGAACTAATAATCACTTTGCAAAAGTGTGTCTCAAAAGCAAAAGAAGGGTGAGTGAGGGCAAGATTCACTGTGTTGATGATGTCACTCAATGTTCAGAGCTGAACAGTGAAAGTGACATTTACATGCATGAATCCATTGGGGCTGTACACTCAAGAGGGAAGAAATGGTTTGTGACACTACGATTACACAACAAGCAACAACAATGTCAACTGGATTCCGGTGCTACATGCAACGTAATGAGCTACAAAGACAAAATCAATCTGGCACCTGACACGCATCTATTGCCCAGCGATACTAGACTAAAGCTGTACTCAGGAGAGCTAATGAGCTCTATGGGCACCTTTGAGACCGAATGTGTTATTCGGGGACGCAAACACAAGCTGGAGTTTGAGATTGTGAAAACCAGTCAACATCCTCTCCTCTCAGGCTCTACATGCGAACGCCTGGGACTGATGCAGTTCACTGTACCAAATGACCTGCACATTGTGGATCATGTCCAGCATGGACCCCTGTCCAAAGAACAACTACTCAGCAGATATGACGATGTATTCAACATGCCCGTTGAATCAGTGCCTGGTGAGGTACACTTTGAAGTGGATGAGAGCATCACTCCAGTCCAGTGTGCTCCTCGCAATGTGCCCATTGCAATGAAAGTGGCTGTGAAGGCCCAGCTGGACAAGTATGAGGCCGATGGCCACATGACATCTGTGACCGAACCAACTGACTGGATCAGCAATATGGTCATAGTGAAAAAACCAGAGAAGCTGAGGGTCTGCATCGACCCAAAGCATCTGAACCAAGCATTGAAACGATCCCACTACATCATGCCGACACTAGAGGATGTCCTCTACAAGCTTCCCAAGGCCAGGATTTTCACCTTGGTGGATGCCCGAGATGCATTCCTTCAATGCAAGCTGGACGAAGAAAGCAGCTTCATGACTACCTTCTGGACCCCCTGGGGTCGGAAACGCTGGCTCAAGCTCCCGTTTGGTGTCTCAGTGGCACCTGAGGTATACCAACGCAAGCAGCACGAGTTACTGGCTGGGCTCAAGGGCATTGAACCCATCGCTGATGATGTCCTGATCGTAGGCTGTGGTGACACAGACGATGAAGCAGAACGCGACCACGATGTGAAGCTCCTGGCACTGATGGAGCGCTGTCGAACAGTTAAGCTTCGTCTTGGCCTGAAGAAGCTACAGTTCAAGGTGAAAGACGTCCACTTCCATGGCCACATTCTTTCGGCAAAAGGCCTGAAGCCGGACCCAGACAAGGTCCGAGCGATCCTCGACATGCCAAACCCATCTGATGCAAAAGGAGTACAGCGTCTCATCGGTTTTGCAAACTATCTTGCAAAGTTCATGCCACACCTATCAGCAGTCTGTGAGCCTCTGCGCCGGTTGCTGGACAAAGACACACCATGGCACTGGCTACCCAAGCACGAGGCAGCGGTGCAGGAGATGAAATCTCTGGCTTCATCCATGCCAGTGTTGCGCTACTACGACGTCACGAAGCCTGTCACAATCCAGAGTGACTCCAGTCAAAGGGGACTTGGATGCTGCCTTATGCAGGAAGGCCAACCCGTTGCGTTTGCCTCGAGAGCGCTCACCCCCACCGAACAGAACTATGCACAAATTGAGAAAGAGTGCCTCAGCATCGTCTTCTCTTGCCAGCGATTCCATCACTACTTGTATGGTCGAGAGCTGGTCACCGCTGAAACTGACCACAAACCACTCATTGCCATATTCAGTAAACCTCTCCTCAACGCGCCCAAGAGGCTTCAAAGCATGCTCCTGACTCTGCAAAACTACAGCCTGAAGGTCATTTACAAGCCAGGACCAGAGATGTACATCAGCGACACACTGAGCAGGGCAACGGCACAATGTACAGGCAGAGGCACTGCCTATCAGCGGCAGGCCATCTGTTCGCTACAGCAGGAACAACAAGATGTTCAACAGATCAATCAGGCAGACTACTTAAACGTCACAGATCACCGCCTAGCCCAGATCAGGCAACACACTGACAAGGACGAACACCTACAATCACTGAAGTCCATGGCTCTCGCTGGTTGGCCATACCTGAAAGAGGAGACACCTTTCACAGTGAGAGAATACTGGACCTTTCGAGATGAGATCAGCGTGCAAAATGGCGTCTTGTTCAGAGGTCAGAAGGTCATTATTCCCAAATCACTACGTCCAGAGATGCTTACCCGCATACACTCCAGTCACGTTGGAGGTGACGCATGCTACCGCCAGGCTCGTGAAACATTATACTGGCCAAACATGCAAGCAGAAATTAAAGACTTTGTCAGCAACTGTACCACGTGCAACGAGTACGCTCATGAACAGCAAAAGGAAACCATGATGTCACACGAACTGCCCACAAGGGCCTGGCAAATCGTCAGCATGGACTTATTCAGCCACAGACAAAAGGACTATCTTCTCATTGTGGATCACTACTCTGACTTTTGGGAAATTGAACTGCTCCCTGACTTGTCTGCAGAGACGGTCATAAAGCGCTGCAAGGCGCAGTTTGCCAGGCAAGGTCAGCCTGACAAGGTAATCACGGACAATGGCCCACAATTCACTGCACAGTTCAAGCGTTTCGCCTCAGAATGGGAGTTTGACCATGTAACCTCCTCTCCAAGACACCCAAAAGCAAATGGCAAGGCAGAGTCAGCTGTCAAGATTGCAAAAAACCTGTTAAGCAGGGCCGCGCGCGACAGCAACGACCCATGGAAAGCGATCTTACAGTGGAGGAACACACCCACCGAAAACATGGACAGCAGCCCAGCACAACGCCTTCTGTCCAGACGTCTGAAGACTACCATCCCCGTAGCTAACAAGCTACTTGAGCCCTGCGTCATGGTTGGCGTCACGGACAAACTGCGTCGCAGAAAGCAGCTCGCTAAGTGCTTCTACGACCGGACTGCTCGAGACCTACCAGAACTGGAGGTGGGTGAAACGATAAGGATGAAACCGCTGCCGGGAGACCACACAGGACTTTGGAGGCTGGGCACGTGCCTACAGAGAGTTGCACCACGCTCTTACCTGGTGGATGTTGGTGGCTCCCTCTACCGTCGCAATCGGGTGGATCTGCGCATAGCAGAGCGGACAAACCAGAACACGCCATACACTCACCTAGATGAGATGGATCACAGTCCAGGCCTAAGGGTAAGAGGTGCAGAATTGAGACATGAGCCAACTGAAGGTGAGGCTTCTACCCCACCAAGCTCTCCAGCTCGTGGCCCTAATCCTACCCCTGTCAGAGCCAATACTTACTCACGGGTGGGTCGGCTGTGCAAGCCACCGGACAGGCTTACTCTGTAAGCAAGAGACTGTGTTAACTTGTCCTCCTGTTTATAAAAATAAACATTTAAAAAAATAAAAATAAACAAAATAAAAGAAAATAAAGAAAAAAAAGAAAAAGAAAATTTAAAAAGAAAGGAAGATGACAACTGAAGTAAAAAGAAAATGTCATGCGTTCTTAATTGTTATGACTTGATTGTTAAGAATTTAATGTTATGCTGTTATGTTTGCACTTTCTATTGAAAAGGATGATGTTACGGAGTCTAGTTGATAGGTAATCGACTAGCCGGACTGTTCCCCGGACTCCGCGTGTAGGGATTTGTACAATGCATGAACAAGGCTATTGAACTAGACATTGGTGTCTGTCTTTATTACTTTATCCAATATATCATACAGAAACAAGTGTTCCCACACCCCCAACAGTGTACCCACAAACAGAACCAACGACCAATCCCGCGCTCCCCCCACCCCCCATGCACTCAGCCTTTCCCCATATTACCCCACCGCTGCTCTCTCTGCGCTCAGTCTGAGCCGCAGTCACTCCAACGGGCGAGGCGCAGCGGCACGGCAGGGTCCCCAACCTTCCTGCAGTGCAGAGATCCACTCAACTCATGAACCCATACTGGCAACTGACAACTTCAAGGATACCGTGAATGTGTTTATTAGGAAACAAAATAGGAAAATCTACAGACAAACATTTACTTTGGTTGGAGTATTTTTTGAAAGATTTAGGCTATTTACACATTTTTAGGATTTCTATGGACAGTCATATGACCACAGCAAATGCTCACGAGAAATAATATAATGAGTACTTTTGACCTTTCTCTTTAACCCTCAAGATGGATTTACAAACCCTGAACGAGACCTCTGTGTTCTTGGAGTGTGTGGAAGCGCAAGGTGCTGCGTCAAATGGAACGCCGAACTCCAGCCTGGAACTCACAAACATCACCACCTGTGGAAACGCTTACGTGGTCCTCAAACCGCAACATGTCAAACAGAAAGGTGAGGACCCGGGCCACCTTTATTTATTTTTATTCAAAAACCTAAATGAAATGACCAAATACGCCAAGCCAATGCATTTTCACGAAGCTGACACAAAACCCAATTCACCATAGCCTACATTTCAACAACAATAGGCGCTCAAACTACCGATTCATTCATAATTCGTTCATTATCCAAATACCAGAGACAAGAAAACCTATTTTAAGCAAAGTTAATCTCAACTGGTAAATGCGAAGTGCAAATAGTCTAAACATTTTACCATGATTATATTCTATAATTTCATTTAATAACAAATCAAATTGTTGATATAATAATAATTGGATCCCAATTAATACCATTTAAAAGGGCTGGAACATCATGTTTTGATTGTAGTAATCAGTGTCCCATTTCTTTCTAAGAATTGTATGACAACCGAGTCAACCCCAGCGCAGATGCATAGGTATATCACAAATTAATTACAATAACTTTTCATACAGTGTGTGTACAAGTGGTGTGGGTGTGCCCGCGCACGTATGTGTGTGTGCAGTGTACAGTGATGTAGCTAATTAATATGGGGACAGCAGAGAAAGCAACAGCACATTACGCATTCATGTATCCAGCCTAGCTACAATCCAACCCAATGCCAGAAACCATACCAATTCACACTTATTCAGAAATTCTCAGGCTTGGGAATACACACCACCCACCTTTAAAACCATGACTACCACCCATCCTTAAACAAATCTTTGACAGACATCAATACTGCAATCTCAACCATAAATTAAGCCAGTCCCCATTGATCCAGTGTAGTCAGAAGACTGAGGCTTTACCCTCATACCAAAGGTCAGCATTGCACTTTGACTAAATGTTTCAGCTGTAGGCATATTTGTCCACTTCTAACAAAGTGGCTCCTTCCCACACTGTTGTTCACAGCTAGAGCTGTGCGTGTGTGTGTGTGTGTGTGTGTGTGTGTGTGTGTGTGTGTGTGTGTGAGACTGTCTCTCAGATATTCTACTGTGGAGAGACATTTGATATCCAGAGAAATGTGGCAAAGACAGCATTCCCTTACAGTTTATTTGCTTCTGTCAGTGATTGATTTTGACATGCTCACACCATAATAAAATCAACTCTGACTGCCAATGAGAAATGGGCTGGTGTCAGGTGTCAGAAAATGTAATCAAAGAAATTATACTAACATGGAAATAGCGAGGGATGATACAAAACTATTATTATTACAAACCAATTATCGTCATGACATGATTGAGGTTTCTTGTCATACAGGAGCGGGAGTGAATCGTGCATCGCGCCAACCCATATAGAATAGAGTCACATCCTAAGGGGGGATGGGAACATTAGTCAGAAATTAGTCTTGGGTAGCAGAATGTTAATAGATTTGTGTTTGTCTCTAAATAGGCTATATCTACACTCATAAAAATAAAGGTGCAAGTTGGACCCAAGTAAGGTTCTTGAAAGTGATGCAATAGGGGAACCATTGTATGCATGGTTTCTGAATAACCATAAATGGAATGGTTCTTTGAAGAACCATACAAAAATGCCCACGTACAAAAATATTGAGATAAAACTTAGCGCACGACATACATACGCATGTTTCCTGTTATAAATCAGATTTGTAAAACTGTTTGCGTGAAGGAGCCTCCATTCACCTGTATAATTTGGAACTAGTGGAATTATTAGGACAGGGAATGCAAAATACGAATTGTTGTTCAATATTTAGTTTATCAATAGATTATTGGGTTTATATAACCTGCCTTGATATAGTCTATGAGATTAAATAGGCAATAGGCACGCACAGCGATACTGTAGGCTACACATAATGTCAAATATTTGACATAAGCTACTAGTCTCTTTACTGTATTAGCAATACTTTATGCTCTATCTGGAAAATGACTGTGTCCGTTTCTGAACGAGTAAACAATGGCAAATTGTTGTGGACCTGTCAGCAGAACATTTGAATTCAACAATGTTGTATATTAACTTTTCCCCCAACCTAAATATGAGGGACTGACCGCGAATTCTGAAACATTGTAGGGGAGGCTACAAAAGAAATGCAATTGCAGTATTACTGTGTTTTTGTTCTACTTTATTTATTTTTTTAAGTATAATTTTTTTTTTTTTCATTACTGCATTGTTGGGAAAGAGCAAGTAATAAAGGCATTTCACTGCACTTGTGCACGTGACAATAAAAACTTTAAACTTGATACATAGGCCTACTTAAAATATCAACTGTTAAATTCGACTGTATACCGATATTATAAACTGCGCTGCCTATGATATTGCAAAACTTGAAATATATAAAACCTATCTATTTACTAGACTACAAGGTACAATTAAATGAGAGATGCACATGGTAATTTGTTCTATGGCTCATTCGGGAATATTAACCCATCAAGGCCAAAAAATGTGAGGAACATACTGCATTCTGCAATGGTTATGAAAATAAATAGGAAAAATATTTGTGTCTAATTTATATGTATGTATGTAATTATTTTAGACACAGATATTCACTTTTCTCACTAATGGCAAATGGTGGCATTCTTGTTAGTATGTTTTCCAATTTTTTTGATTAATACGCTTTTCATCATATCCCCCATTTGCACAAAATATTTACTTGCCAGCTTTCAACACAATATTTCAACCACTAGCAGATGTGCATACACATGGTCTAAAGTTTGCCAGGAGGTGAACACATTCTCACATCAATTTCTTTAAAAAAAAGCCAGCTTTTGGGTGAAAACTGGCAGACACACATTTGAGTATATTTTGTACATATGCACGATTTATAAATGAGGCCCCAGGACTGGTTTTGAATGGCCCTGCTGTAGGGTTTTAGGCATTATTTGCATATTTACCAAGGTGCCTTTCGAGTGAATTTGAGAGTTACCAGTACCATCCATGACTGTGTTTGCTACTGATAGAGACATGGTTGTTGCATTCATGAATGTGCAGTCCTCAGGACTTCACAGAGTAAGATCCTAAGTGAATTTGTTCTATTTAAAATTGAATACAAAGCTTTACCCTAATATAGTGGTTAGAAACTAATAGTTTACTGGCCATATCAGGCCTGCAAATCACATTATGGTGGCTTGCAAAGTGTGTAATTCCTATTGGAATCCAGACAGAGTTGGCATATCTGACATTTTGAATTTTATTCAGAATGACTGCCGGGGTTGGGAAGACTAAGATCTGAGACTACCTTAAATATCTAAACTGGAACAACCATTTCAGTAATGGGTGCAATAAGTCCAGGATTGGAATTGTTTAGAAACATTTGTTATTTATATTTCAGTAGCATAAGATGAATTAATCAATGTACAAAACAGAGTTATGGGAGAAAAAAAAATTATTAATGATTGGCATGGTTTTGGTTCAACTCTACTATTAAACAGCAACACTGGGGTTATTTTACACCAATGTGTGTTAATGTAACTACTGTGGCGGTTTCGGCGCCCTAATCTTGATAAGGCAGGGTTTACACATACACAACACACACCACCAGTCCACGGGAAGGGTTAACACTTTTTTTTATAAATCAGGTAGGGGCAAGGTTCCTGATATACAAAACTCAAACAAAGTAAATACGTCATCACCAGTGGAAGGGCCTCCACTCTTGGTCTTTGGGGTTCACTCCTTGTTGAAAACTTCAGTTCCTTTATTCCGGTAAACCTCCTGCTCCACCGTATGCTCAGTCTCTCCAATAGCCTCTTCCTCGTTCACCTGCCGGGGTCAAAGGAAAGACAAAGAAAGCAAACCCAGGGCGCGGTTAAGTAGAGGCCCCTAATTGGTTTCACCTGTCTGCCATTTAGTCTCTAATTACAGCTGGAGACAGGTGTGGCTGTTCTGCTGCAGTCTGGCAGTTTCCCCTGAGCTGTCCATGGCCCTGCCTCTGGGGAATACTTCCCATTGCTGTCCATGGTCCTGGCAGCCAGAAAACACAGAAACCTCGCAGGCATATACCGTCCATCCACCACACAACCCCTGAAATTGCTACACTACATTTACATTTTAGTAATTTAGCGGACGCTCTTGTCAAGAGCGACTTACAGGAGACATTAGGGTTAAGTGCCTTGCTCAAGGGCACATCAACAGATTTTTCACCTAGTCGGCTCTGGGATTTAACCAGTGACCTTTCTGTTACTTGCCCAATGCTCTTAACTGCTACGCTACCTGCCACCCTTGACACTTTACATTGTTAATTTAACTCTTGATCAACACTAACATTTTACACTGAAAAATCAACACTCGTTAACACTAGCCAATTTGCTGTGTGATATGAATTCTGGAGAACCGTAGATGCCACGTCATGAAGCCCACACTTACCTCAAAGAGTCTTTATCGGCCAAGAGTTCTCCAAGGAACCTTAAGAGCTGAGGAATAACCATTTAAGGACCTTCATTTTGTTCAGTGTATTCAGTCTTGACACCAGCCTGTAGGATACTGGTCCATACCACACATTGTGTTCCTTTCTGTAGTGGTCTGTGTGTGTATGTCTGTATGTGTGGTGTGTGTGTGTTTGACCAGCGCTCTGTCAACAACAGCATTTTGTTCAAACTGAGGCTGCGGAGGGAAAGGGGAGAGTTTTGTGTCCTTCACTATCCTGTATGTAACAAACACTATATTTCAACAAGCTCTCACAGTCTCACTGCAGAATCCGACGTTTGTCTATAAACGTCAAATGTCGAAGGTTAAGTATAGGCATTCATTATGAATGATTAAGGGTTAAGGATTGGGATAGGGTTAAAACAAAAACAACTCAACGGTTAAGTCTAGGCATGAATTCTGAATGGTGAAGTTAAGAGTTAACAAACAAGTTCTCCTTGAACACGCAACCCTCAGAGCCGGAACTCGTGGCTTACGCCCATCCGCCATCCCTATCCACTAATCTGGACCGACGTGAAATTTTGAGTGCAGTGGATCTTGAGTGATCTGGCTATATATTTAGCATACCCCTCGGGATCAGCCACAAGTTCCAACTGGTCCACACAGACATTATCAGACCCGAATAGACGTATACACACGCGCACGTGCACGTGCACGTGCACACGAAGACTGTGACCGCAGCTGCTGCCATCATCTTTATTCACTCAGTCACCTTAACAATTTCTCAGTCTGTCCCTCTGTTTCTATCACTGTCTCTCTGTCCCTATGTGTTTTGCTCCATGTAAAGTATTTATAGAGCAGTAGACTGATGCAGACAGACATACAGTGCAGCTGGTTGAATCACATAGAGGGTTGAGTGATTTCATAGCAAGCCAAGCCTCCATGACCAGAGGACTATCGGTTCAGCTCTAACGGATTCAGACTACCCACACCAGCTTCACTGTCAACGCTCTACTCATTGTAAAATAGACGGCCATTCCTGATTTAAACTCTTTTTCACAGGACTGGGATCGTTTCCATTTCAATTCCATCACTTCAACATTAATTCACTTCGGTTGCCAAGCAATTAAATTTAAATTCATTATGTGAATCGATGGAGTTGAAATGTAGTTGACCCTGGTCTGTGTTAAGGTAAAGCCTGCCATCATGCATGACTCAAGAGATGTGACCCCCGACAAGTCATCTAACACGGCTATGAAACACACAGCAACTCAGGTCTTATGGCAATCTCTCTCACTAGCCACAGTACATCACTACATACAATATCACAGTGTTATAGCTGCTCATAATGGATATTATCTCTTATGAAAGTACTTGACAGTTGACACCTGTCGTATCATGCTTAAGACATCATAAAGTAGGTTGGATGATGGACGATCACTGTGGTACATGTTTATTAAACTAAGAAAACTTCTCCCAGTGGAAAGTGGATGATACCCCCGTGCACTCATATTGATAGTTTAATTAAAGAATAAAGTTCATTCTTATGCCCCATAGTGCAGTATAGTGGTAATAGGGTGGACATGACAAGCGGTGCCAAAGACAGGCTATCAGTCACAAGAAGAATTCAGTGTCCCAAATGGCACTATGTTTGATAAAAGCTCTATGGGTCCTGGTCAAAAGTAGTGTACTGTGTAAAAATAGGCTGGCATTTGAGACTCAGGTTTTGTATCTGTAAGATATTCGCACAATACCTCCTGGTTTCTTTCTCATTATTTTTCTCTTGCACATACTCCATCATTCTCTTTCACACTTTCTTGCTCTCATTCATTTTCTCTCTCACACACTTGCAGAACAATTCTCTCTCTCTCTCTAGCTCTCTCTCTCTCACACTTGCTCAACCCCCTCTCATTCACACACATTGCTCAAGTTCTGTTGTATTCCTCTAATGGAGGTGGTCTATCACATCACTGTGAATTTGTAGCGTTTTGCTGTGAATTTAACAGTAATTTATAGGTAGCTAATTCACAAGTAAGTTACTGTATTTCATATTATAGTATACCTCCTGTAATCGTAATACAGTATCAAAGCAAGTACTGTGTAGTGACACAGAGTACAATTCCGTACAATTGACTGTATTATATTTTAGAGTATTTTACTGATATTACAGGGGATAGGTGCAAGCAGGTTGGCTTCTAGTTAATGTGTTTACACAGTACAGCATATCAAGGAATATTTTGTGTTTTATATCACTTGCACTTCAAGAGGCCTTAAAAAAGGCTTCCAGACTGGCATCGACTACAGGGGAAAAACAGACCAAAAGGACATGGCAAAATGCTCAACTATTAAAGTTTTAAGACTTGCTGCAACTCCTGTCTTTTAAATCAATGTGGCACTATAACCATAAAATAGCAATTATTTCCCCACCCACAATAATCTCCCACAATGCACAATAATTTATGCTATCAATGTTTCACAGTATTTTACTGTTGATAAAACCAAAAATGACAGTTTTCCATTACAGTGTACCCTGCTTATACAGTAGATATACAGTGGCAAGAAAAAGTATGTGAACCTTTGGAATTACCTGGATATCTGCATAAATTGGTCATCAAATTTGATCTGATCTTCATCTAAGTCACAACAATAGACAAACATAGTGTGCTTAAACTAATAACACACATTTTCATGTCTTTATTGAACACACCAAAGGGTTCACATACTTTTTCTTGCCACTGTATGTTTTTTTTGTGTTCAGTAGGTTGGGGGGACAACACTCCATCTCCCTCACTGGCTGAACGGGTCTATTTAAGTAGCACCTTGGGTTAGAAGAGACAGATATGACATTTACTGTGGTAGATTAGCCATTAGGTATAACATTTACGTGTATCTTACTCTCTGAGGAGAACGTTTCTTCAGCTAAGCCCAACTGCGCATCTGGGTCACGGCACCACTGTTACGGATGTCACATTGCTTACTTAGCGAGTACCACTTCCTCCCCGATTTGACTTATACCTGGCTTGAACTCAGAATCTCTGCTTTGCTAACACGTGACCGCCCTCCTTGACAACGTTCCAACGGTTTGAGACATCCAAAAGGTACTAATTGGATGTCTCCATCCACTACATTTCAAGATAGCTGTGGAGTGAGCTTACAGTACGCTCTTAACTCTGTTACATTTGCACAGTGTGATGAGGGTGAAAAGAGCAAATTGGGAACTAAACAAAGGAACTCACAGTCTTATAGCCTTTGTAGCTGCAGTATAGTAACATTATCAGGTTTTCATGACAGACATCTCACATAAAACACAGAAAAAAGCTGTAAAACAGTATAATTTATGTTAGGCGAGAAACAGCTCATTTAAAATACTGATGGTGTTGTTGAAATTCATAATATATTCAACCACATGTTTCATAGTAATGCTAATGTTATTTGAACCATGCAGATGTTCTGGGTGTGTGTGTGTTCTGTATGTGTGTGTAAGTTACAGTGGTGTAAAGTACTTAAGTATCTGTGCTTTACTTTACTATTTATATTTTGGACAACTTTTACTTCACTACATTCCTAAAGCAAATGATGTACTTTTTACTCCATACATTTTCCCTGAGACCCAAAAGTACTCATTACATTTTGAATGCTTAGCAGGACAATAAAATGGTATAATTCACACACATTTTAAAAGAACATCCCTGGTCATCCCTACAGCCTCTTATCTGGTGGACTCACTAAACACATGCTTCGTTTGTAAATTATGTCTGAGTGTTTGGAGGGTGGACATGTCTATCCGTAAATAAAAAAAATAAATAAAAAAATGATGCTTAATATAAGGACTTTGAAATTATTTATACTTTAAATTTTGATACTTAAGAATATTTGATCAATTACATTTACTTTTGATACTTAAGTATATTTAAAAGCAAATACTTTTAGACTTTTGCTCAAGTACACTCTAAAAAGAAAATATTCCTTTAGGGTTTATTCAAATTAAACATATGGGGGAACCCCTATATGTTCTTAGAGGAACCCTTTAAAAGGGTTCTTCAAAGAACTCCTTTTAATGGTTCCATGACGAACCTTTTGAAGAACCTTTTGGGGTTAATTTTTGAACTACCCCTCTCCCCTAGTATTATTGTTATTGTTATTACTAATAATAATAATATGCAAAACGATAACCCAATATTGTAGTTGTCAGTGTTTATTATGATTTTAGTGGCAAGGCAGTATTCAAAAATCCAAATATGGATTCACAGACTTCACCCTCCCTCCACCTCTGATGAATATAACATGAAACCTGTTTGATCACCATGCACTGCAAAATAATTCTGGCTATGGATACAGAGAACATCAACACATTTTAACATCCACATGCCAGAGGATAAACCCATTGAACTTGAGGCTCTGCTGGGAGTTATAGTAATTATACAGATGATTAACAAAACATGCACTCGACAGAATTCATACCTTGGTTTTTGTAGGTAATGTGAATGAAAAAAAAAAAACTATTTTGATAATGGTTTTCATACACATACCTTGTCCATAATATAGAGGCCTATGGGATATTCATTGAAGAGGTAAGGGAGGAGGATGGTAAATGTGATCTGCATAACATAACGTACCAATGCCAATAGACATACCTTTGTATGCCTAATCATCTGTATACCGGCAGGCACAGATACAAAAGTGAGCAGTTCAGTCATCTGCTCCCAATACAGCTAGCCTTCAAGATATTCTTATAGTCTACACATTCTTAGCTATTTGTTGATTGATATCCATTGACTTGTGTCCATTTTCTGTTTTAGAAAGATTTGAACAAATTTGAAAAGATAAATGGTATCATCATAAAACAATATGAATTTAGATCGTACAAGGGACAAACCTTACCTTAAATTGAGATCTTTACATTTCTCAGTTAAGTGCCTGCACCTGCTGTCCTTTCAAATTCAAATCCAAATGTTTCAGTTGGGCAGTAAGGTTCCTGCAAGAACCCCCAACAGCTAAGGAGGTTCCTCGATGAACCCCACCTCCTATGGGGTTCTTAGAAGAACCCTTTGGGGGCAGTTTTCAGTGCCAAGAACCCTAAGGTTCTTCTAAGAACTTTGAGGATCTTAGAAGAACCCTTGTTGAACCCCTCATTTTTAGAGTGTAGTATTTTACTGGGTAACTTTCACTTTTGCTTGAGTCATTTTCTATTAAGGTATCTTTACTTTTACTCAAGTATGACAATTGGGTACTTTTCCCACCACTGGTAAGAATCGTATGATTCTAACGAAGCAGACTCAGTTGGTGTCATGTTTATCTGCTACCCTGTTCCCTGCTGACTGTTTAAGCTAAGCACACACTGAAAGATATCTGTGCATTGCGGTTCTGCATGTTCAATCCGAAATCTGCAGTGGCCATACAGCATTTACTGTGATATGGCCTCTGCAGAAGTCAGTGCATTCATACTTCTTGCGCTTCGCGCCGAACACGAACACGATGGTGTTCTCCATTTTGCTCTACAACCCCCACACGTGTCACAGGACTTGTTTGAAGGTAACCTATACAAACAAATGGAAGTATGGAAGTAGTTTTGTGGCAACAAAAATAAGGGGTTAAATATGTGCCCAAAAAAGCTAAAATATTTATCCTAGATATAGGACAGACACTTCAAAACCTTATTACTTAGGATTTATTTTTTGACTGTCTTTTTTGCCATTTATGAATGTGTTAATCAATGCGTTTCTATGGGCTATAGTAGTAAAGGCCAAATGAAATATTTTATTAAATATATATCTATATTTGTTTAATTGTATACCTAAAGGAGTCCTAAAATTCAACAACTTAGACTTTTAGAGGTTAAAAGATAGAGTTTGGGAGCAGCAAAACAGTGAGCGGACATCCACTTTTTATCTATGTATTGTACATTATTTCAGCCAGCTCCTGTTGATTTTTTTCTGAAGCCAGAAGCAGGCTAGTATCAGCTACATTTATGCCTTTACTAGACTATGGGGATATTTGATATATGAATGCTTCCGCTAAGTAATTGAGATCAATTGACACCGTTTACCATGGCGCATTGAGATTTTATTTAAACTGCAAAACTCTTACGCACCACTGCACTTTATATACCAGGGTTGGCTGGCCTTCTCTAGTAGGCTCAGTCACTGGTATACTTTTATTTACAAAGCCATTTTGGGTTTACTACCATTTTATTTGGGCATTGTTATTGTTCAGAAATGTGGTGGGTACTCTCTTCGTTCTTGCTAACTGTTCCAAATGTCCGAACTGAATTTGGTAAAAGGGCTTTTATGTACTCTGCGCCATCGGCTTGGAACGCCTTACAAAATACTTTTAAACTGGAAGAACTTGTCCCAATTTCTGTTTTTAAATCACTGTTGAAGGAATTTGAGGCTGATTCCCTGACCTGTCAATGTTTTTAATTTGCTGTTTTATGACTTTGTCATACTCTTGTGAATTCTATGGTTTTAACTAGATTACTTGTAGTTTTTCATGTTGTCTGTCTGTAATTGTGTAATGACTTGGTGCTGCCTATCTTGGCCAGGACGCTCTTGAAAAAAAGAGATTTAAAATCTCAATGAGCCCTTCCTGGTTAAATAAAGGTCAAATAAAAATAAAATAAAAGTGTTGGATGTGCATAAAACCCCCTCCATGTAGGCTACATGTCCATATGCCGATCATGGAATGAGAGGTGAGCCAAGTGCATTAGCCAAGTATCCTCATCACCGTTTCCAAAGAGCACCTCTTGTAGGCAGCAGGTAGTTGGCAGGCAGCATATTGGTTAGAGAGGTGAGCCAGCATAAAGTTCAAATCCCGAATCAGACGTAAAAAAAAAAATCTGTTGGGAAGTGAGCTGGCAACAAGAGGGTTGCTGGTATCAAATCCTAGATGCTATTGCCTGCCGTTGTGCCCTTGAGCAAGGCATTTAACCGCACACAACAACAGTTTGCCCAGTGTGGCAGCCCCCGCACCTCTCCAAAAAAACTTGAATGTGTCATTTGGAGGGGTTAAAAGTGGAAGTCAAATGTTTGTTGGACCTTGTGTGCAATTGACCAATACAGTGATCATAATCGGAATCTTGTCTGGTAACCAAAGACGCGCTCCTCCAAACATATTCAAATTATTCAGTCCTAGGCTAAACTATATGGCTTATTGAGAATGTGCCTCACACATACAATTTATGGGAGCCTAATATTTTTTATTTGAGGAGGTGAGACACATGCAGTATTAAGCCATGAAATGTGTTGATTGGCCCGTGAGTTGCCAGGCCTTCGCCACACCTACAATTTTATTTATTCATCGATCTCAGCCCTTTCATGCCACCGGCAGCTATTGAGCTCCTAATTCCTAAAAAAATACTGATACTCCCCTGAACCTATAGCACTACCGCCAACGGTAAGATTTACCATTGTGTCAAAACAAAGCCCTCTGTCTCAGTGACAGAAGGATGAGTTTGTAATGGGCTGTATTGATTTTTATTTTCTACCTATGTCTCTGTTTCCCTCCACCTCCCCAAGTTGTATACCAGGGGTGATTAAGGAGAGAGGTTTCTCCTCTCCTCTCCTGGTACAAACAGCAGGATAACAGAAGTAAATGTGGTCAGGGAGTTATGGCTGTTCCCTGCACAGCCACTGAGCAAACAGGAAAGTAATTGGCTTCGATTAGGCTGAAGCCGGTGTAACATATTTCATTAGGGAGACAGAAAAAAAGAACGAGGGAGAGTGAGAGAGAGGAGAGGCAGAGTGTATTTTAGTTGTGTCTTCCCTCTCCATTACCTGATTGTGGTGTGCATGTAGGCACAGACATAAATACACGCACGCACACATAAACACCACAAACCCAAACACACACACCCTAGTTAGGCTCAACTTATTAATGAGAATGTGTTTATTTGCAGGTGCCTCCAAACACATTCTGAGCCAACACTGAGGTTCTTCCAAGTTAGAGCTGATACAGCATCAGGGTAATGTGAGAGAGAAAGTTTGTGTGCATGTGTGTGAAGATATTTTTGTTATTGCATATTGTCATCTTTTAGGACATGTGTTGTGTAATAGGAGTGGGTGGATGGATTCCAACTTCCGCAGCACCACATAAGCTCACTGAAGTTACTTTCACCGTCGTCAGAGAAAGTAGGTGGAATACTTCCTCTTAAAACCTCAGTGTGTGATATCAGGGGCACACAGCTGTTCTGATGAAACAGAGAGAGACCTCCTCCTGGAGTTCTTCCTAACATTCCTATTGGGTTTTCAGTATCAGGTAAAGTTATACGTCTTTAGCCAGGAACAGGAGTGTAGGGAAGAACAGGTCTGAAGACAGTGGAGCAGAATGCCTCAAGATGAAAACATAATATTCAATATATGTAAATCTGAGTAAATATTAGCACTTCAATCCACATACTCGTACACTCGTGGGCAATAACCTTCAATCTGGATAACAAGAAAAAACAAATTATAAGGCCAGAGAATTTTTTCGACCAATATTACCAACACAGTCAACACCAAAACATGTCAGAGAGTAAGCATGGAGAACCAATTCCCAAAAGAAAACCAGACTCCTCGACTGACACTGACGATTTATGCTTTTCACCACCTGGAATGGTAAGTGTGGAAACCGACTTGCTAAAGTCGCTAAATAATAAATTGTGAATACTTGAACTAGTCAGTAACGATATAAAGGAGTTGAAGGCGAGCCTCGAGATGAGTGACAAAAACAAAAAAGCTGCGACAATGGAGAAAGAAACAAACAAGCTAAAAGGTACAGTCAATACTATTGAAATGGACGTTAAAGAAGTTAAAAAAGAGAACATGTTTCTGAGCGAAGCCTTACTTGAAATACAGACTAGATCTATGTGAGAAAATCGGGTACTTACTGGTATTATAGAGAATCAGGGTGAAGATCCAGAGTGTGGTGAAGAGATTTCCTGGTTAAAGCGCTACAGATACTGGCCAAAAAAATCAGGCTCGAAGGTGTACATCGTTTCGGACAGAACGGATATCGATACGAACGCCCAACCGTTGCCATATTTGCATTTTTTAAGGATAAAATAATGGTTAAAATCCTGGGCAAAAGACTCGCTGGCACGAAAATAGGCATGGATGATCAGTTCCCGAAGGAAATAGCGGAACCCACTCTTCAAAGTGAATAGACTAAAAGGGAAACATGTACCTCTTGTAGTAACCAAACTGTACATTGATAACCAACTGTTCTGAGACACTAAGTCTACTCCATGGCCATTCTAAATAATACAAAGTTCCCATAGAGGAGACAAATAATGGCACACCCAATACTATCAATGGAAGGGATTTTAATAGAAAACAGGAAAACAATAAAATACAACAATTGATGAAGAAATAAACTACAGATACACTATACCATTCAAGATAGGCAATGTTATAAAATAATTAGTATTCAACTTTCTATTTACATAATTTATACAGTGCATTTGGAAAGTATTCAGACCCCTTGACTTTTTCCACATTTTTTTCCCCTCATCAATCTAGACACACCCATAGTTAGAAAGCAAAAATGTATTAAAATTAAAAAACAGAAATATTACATTAACATAAGTATTCAGACCCTTTCCTCAATACTTTGTTTTTATTCTTTTTTATTTGACCTTTATTTAACTAGGCAAGTCAGTTAAGACCAAATTCTTATTTACAATGATGTCCTAGGAACACTGGGTTAACTGCCTTGTTCAGGGGCAGAACAACAGATTTTTACCTTGTCAGCTCAGGAATTCAATCTAGCAATCTTCTGGTTACTAGTCCAACACTCTAACCACTAGGCTACCTGTGGTCACCTTGAGTCTTGTGTATGACGCTACAGGCTTGGTACATCTGTATTTGGGGTGTTTCTCCCATTCTTCTCTGCAGATCCTCTCAAGCTCTGTCAGGTTGGATGGGGAGATTCCCTGCACAGCTATTTTCAGGTCTCTCCAGAGATGTTCGATCGGGTTCAATTCCGGGCTCTGGCTGTGCCACTCAAAGACATTCAGAGACTTGTCCCGAAGCCACTACTGCGTTGTCTTGGCTGTGTCGTTAGGGTGGTTGTCCTGTTGGAAGGTGAACCTTCGCCCCAGTCTAAGGTGCTGAGCACTCTGGAGCAGGTTTTCATCAAGGATTTCTCTGTACTTTGCTTCATTCATTTTTTCCCACGATCCTAACTAGTCCCTGCCGCTGAAAAACATCCCCACAGCATGATGCTGCCACCACCGTGTTTCACCATAGGGATGATGCCAGGTTTCCTCCAGACATGATGCTTGGCATTCAGGCCAAAGAGTTCAATCTTGGTTTCATCATACCAGAGAATCTTGTTTCTCATGGACTGAGTCGTATAGGTGCCTTTTGGAAAACTCCAATCAGGCTGTCATTTGCCTTTTACTGAGGAGTGGCTTCCGTCTGGACACTTTACCATAAAGGCCTGATTGGTTAAGTGCTGCAGAGATGGTTGTCCTTCTGGAACGGTGTTCTTGGGGACCTTCAATGCTGCAGAAATGGTTTTGCACTCTTCCCCAGATCTGTGCCTCGACACAGTCCTGTCTCGGAGCTATGCGGACAATTCCTTTGACCTCATGGCTTGGTTTTTGTTCTGACATGCACTGTCAACTGTGGGACCTTATATGTGACCGAATGCTTTGATTTGGCCTGTAGCAAAATTTGAAATGGTGTTTTTTACATTGGATAAATGTCGAGACTCAGAGCTAGAAAATGGTATATCATACACTGCAGTTGATGAACAATAGGAAAGTAATTCTGCTTTGAAAGTTGATAAACTTGTAACCCCACCTTTGAGAAAATGACCATTGAATGTTTTGGTATACCTATTGGAGAGCTCATCTTTGTCTACACCTATTTAACATCAGTCACACCCTCTTAAGCCTTAGCCACACCCATCTCTTTAAGGATTCATGTGAGGCCATGTGGTAAACAAAATTGTCTAGATATACCATATATACTGAATATTTTTACTTATTAGATGATGCTTACCCGACACACTTGTCTAAATTGATGGGTCATTTGACGGAAATGCTATAACCACCCCCCAGCCACATCTAGCTAAGTGGATGGCTCACTATTGTCTAGACATGTACACATGTTTATGAAATACAATAGATGGCCGTGTTCACCCCCAGACACACCTGGCTATCTTGATGGGTCATGTAATAATCCGACCGAAGTGGAGTCTTTTGATTAGACGTAGCTAGCTAGCTACTGTAGCTAGCTAAACAATGAACTGGCATAATCCCAAATCATACTAATACCAATACAAACATTGTCATAGTTGTAGTATGAATCTGCAGGTAGCTAAAGCTAACAAACTAGGTTCAAAGTTAGCTAGCTAGCATTAGTCTATAACTAACAATGCAAATCATTTTCTGATTAGAATAATATTACTTCACAGATCATAGACGTAACGTTAGTTAGCGAGCCAGCATGCAAACATTTTCTAACTAACGAACAGTACGCTTTACCTTGCAATGAAAACACCTTTATGACAAAATTAGGAATGCATATTTGAAAATGTAGCTAGACTCTTACCCGATGAACACTTCACGGCCGACTGGAACGATTTAACTCTGTTATGGTTGCCGCTACATCTTGTTTGGCCAGCACTGCGTCAAGTGGCACATATTGCACTTTTACTTTCTTCTCCAACACATTGTTTTGCATTATTTAAACCAAAGTGAGGAATAACCAGGAACTGGTGCACTTCACAAATAGATGGCATCATGAGGTAGGAAAATGATGTGTATATATTGAAGTAACATCTCAAGACATCAGCCAGGAACTTAAAGCTTAGTTGCAAATGGGTCTTCCAAATGAACAATGACCCCAAGCATACTTCCAAAGTTGTGGTAAAAATGGCTTAAGGACCACAAAGTCAAGGTATTGGAGTGGCCATCACTAAGCCCTGACCTCAATCCTATAGAACATTTGTGGGCAGAACTGAAAAAGCATGTGCGAGCAAGGAGGCCTACAAACCTGACTCAGCTACACCAGCTCTGTCAGGAGGAATGGGCCAAAATTCACCCAACTTATTGTGGGATGCTTGTGGAAGGCTACCCGAAACGTTTGACCCAAGTTAATCAATTTAACAGCAATTCTACCAAATACTATATCTGTTTTAAAATTGTATTTATTTTATTTCACCTTTATTTAACCAGGAAGGCTAGTTGAGAACAATTTCTCATTTACAACTGCGACCTGGCAAAGATAAAGCAAAGCAGTTCAACACATACAACAACACAGAGTTACACATGTAATAAACAAACATACAGTCAATAATACAGTAGAAAAAGTATATATACAGTGTGTGCAAATGAGGTAAGATAAGGGAGGTAAGGCCATAAATAGGCCATGGTGGCGAAGTAATTACAATATACCAATTAAATACTGGAGTGATAGATGTGCAGAAGATGAATGTGCAAGTAGAGATACTGGGGTGCAAAGGAGCAAGATAAATAAATACAGTATGGGGATGAGGTAGTTGGATGGGCTATTAACAGATAGGCTATGTACAGGTGCAGTGATCTGTGAGCTGCTCTGACAGCCGGTGCTTAAAGCTAGTGAGAGAGATATGAGTCTCCAGCTTCAATGATTTTTGCAGTTCGTTCCAGTCATTGGCAGCAGAGAACTGGAAGGAAAGGCGGCCAAAGGAGTAATTGGCTTTGGGGGTGACCAGTGAGATATACCTGCTGGAGCGCATGCTACAGGTGGGTGCTGCTATGGTGATCAGTGAGCTGAGATAAGGCGAGGCTTTACCTAGCAAAGGCTTGTAGATGACCTGGAGCCAGTGGGTTTGGCGATGAGTTTGAAGCGAGGGCCAGCCAACGAGAGCATACAGGTCGCAGTGGTGGGTAGTATACGGGACTTTGCTGACAAAACGGATTGTAATGTGATAGACTGCATCCAATTTGTTGAGTAGAGTGTTGGAGGGTATTTTGTAAATTATATCACTGAAGTCGAGGATCGGTAGGATGGTCAGTTTTACGAGGGTATGTTTGGCAGCATGAGTGAAGGATGCTTTGTTGCGAAATAGGAAGCTGATTCTAGATTTAATTTTGGATTGGAGATGCTTAATGTGAGTCTGGAAGGAGAGTTTACAGTCTAGCCAGACAGACAACATACTAATTGATTGTATGTAAACTTCTGACCCACTGGGAATGTGATGAAGGAAATTAAAGCTGAAATAAATCATTCTTTCTACTATTATTCTGAGATTTCACATTCTTAAAATATAGTGTTGATCCTAACTGACTTAAGACAGCGCATTTTTACTAGGATTAAATGTCAGGAATTGTGAAAAACTGAGTTTAAATGTATTTGGCTAAGGTGTATGTAAACTTCCGACTTCAATTGTATATATATATATATATATATATTTAAAACATTATTTTTAGAAAGAGTGTTTATAAACAGTATAATCTTTGAAAATGATATCAGAAATACCACTGGTGGAGTTATGTCACACATGCAGCTAACAAAAATATGTGGAAATGTCTGCTCTATCCAAAATTACAACCAACTAATTGCAGCAGGGGGAGAAAGTAAGGAACTTGTCTGTCCACCCTGCATTAAATACCAACATAGGTTGAAGAAAAATTATGAGAAATAAAAAAGAATACGAGTTTCATTGAAGGACCAACAATTTGACAGTTGTGCCATACAGATTGCAAAATAGTTGGGAAAAGATTTTCAACGTACCCATTCCATGGCATATGGTATATGAACTGAGACACACAACGACGCCGGATTCACAACATAGAGTTTTTCTATTTAAATTATTATACAAAATTCTTGCAACCAATAGAATAATATATGTATGGGGAATACAACCATCCGAGCTCTGCAGATTTTGCTGTGAAGAGACAGAATCATTAGATCCTTTGTTTTGTACTGTCCATATGTAGCTTGTTTTTGCTCGTGGGTTCAGGAAAGGCTGAAGAATTGCAACATTTACCTTCTGTTCACTCTGCAAATAGCACTGCTGGGTGATCTAAAAAGGCATAATCAATTGATCAATAATATAATAATACTCAATGTTTATATTTGATTTACAATCTATAGAAACTATGAGAATAGAAAGGTTCAGAACTTTTGTGAAACATCACAGCACAGTTGAATATGGCAAATAGAAATCAAAACTGGATAGTGTTCAGAGATAGATGGGAGGGGTTGAGGGGATATGAAGGGTGAAAAATATAAAATAAAAAAATAACTAATGTAAAAAAAAATGATGTCCGTAAAATATCTGTAGGTTTAGAACTTTTGTGAAACATCACAGCACAGTTGAAAAATATATGGCAAATAGCTGAAGGATGGGACAACAACAAACAAAAGATAACTCATGTAAAATATACTGTGTCCGTAAATATATATTGTACTGTATGGATAAGCTGGAAGTAGACCATTAATCTATAAGCAATATGAAAGATGACCCCCACTCCCCCCAAAAAAAGTATTTAAACAGGGCACAGATATCAGAACTGCCTTGAGATAAACAGATCGATGCAGCTCAGATTGAGTAAACCAGCACCAGCAGAGAGAACAATTCACTGTTACATTTCAGGTGGATGATAAGCTGGGAGGTCTCAAAGAGAGCGAGAGAGAGCCAGTGATAGACATGGAAAGAGACGGGTAGAAGTTGTGAGAATGAGAGAGAGAGGGAGAGAGAGAGAGAGAGAGAGAGAGAGAGAGAGAGAGAGAGAGAGAGAGAGAGACCACAATAATGGGTGAGTGGGACAAAGAGAGAGAGACAGAGAGAAAGACAGAGAGAGAGAGAGAGAGAGGCTAAAGAAATACAGCAATAAAGAAGGAGAGGAAAGACCTGTGATATAATAGCATGCAGAGAATAAGAGCTAGAGTGTACTGTATGTGTGAAAGGGAATCAGAGTGAGCAGCAGAGACAGTTTGTTGATTGGGGTGCAGTCTTGCATAAGAGTAAATCCCATCCCTATCTACAATACCAGTGTGTCAGCTCACTAGCACCACAACCAACAAATGCACACATGCCACGTTTACGCAAACACGCACACACAAGCACACACCCACCCACACACATGAACAAACACGCAGGCCTGAGGCTGTCAGGCCCGGAGGGTGAGTGTTTGTAGTTGAACGTACAGAGCAACTCTTATTCCTTGGGCATGGTTGCCTTGGAGCGTGCTCAGATGGTCTGTGTGTCAGCGGGGGATGGGTGGGGTGGCAGGCTGAGATTTGAGTGACAGGCAGAGAAACGGGACTTCAACAGGATATGACCTGCTGGAGCCCAAAATACCCTGGGGCTGCTGTCGCTGCATCTTCTAAAACATAACCAAACACCTCTCTCTCTCTCTCTCTCTCTCTCTCTCTCTCTCTCTCTCTCTCTCTCTCTCTCTCTCTCTCTCTCTTTCTCTTCTAAACCTGAGCTGCATTTCATTTCAAACAGTTGCCCCCTCACCTTTAATCTATTCCCTCCCTCATTGACTCCCCTTCAGTGGTCTGATAATTTTGCAGGTGAAAGCAACATGGTGGAACAGACTGGAGGTGTTTTATACAGACAGAGGAAGATGGGGCACTAACAGGATATGACCCACTGGGGATCCTAATCCTCAGAGCTCATGCTGGCTCTCCTATAACCTGACCACCCAAATACTACGAGGAGAGAACATGGACTCTTTGCCAGAGTCAGTGGAGGGGAGACGTCAATTCAACTTAATTTCATTAAAATGATGTGGAAACAACATTGATTCAACCAGTGTGTGCCCAGTGGGTAGGTAGCCCAGTGGATAGGATGTCTGAATGGAACAGAAAGGTAGAGAAAGCATTGGTACAGTAGGTAGGACATTTGTTTGAAAAAGGAGGTTGCGTAAACTATACATAGATATGTAAGTATGTTATAGTCACATTAATATTTGAGTTGTGCTGACCTAGATCTGATCTGGCCCACAGTGAGTTTGTGTCAGAGACATACATGATAACATACTCTGTGACATTCAAATAGTGTTTTACTGTACACTATCAGCACTTCTCTCCAATTAACATTCCTTATCCCTTTTAATTAATCATTAAGGGAAACATTCTTCTCTTCACAATTACTTTCTCATCACTAACCGACCCAGTTGGAAATGTAATTGTGAATTCATTGCGTGCATTAGGCCATGGTCTGCAAGTGAATGGTGTCTCATGGAGAAAAAGTATAAGTTGCTTTCCAAACCAGAAGAAGTACCTTTAAGGTAGTCAATAAGGACTGGAATTATCTCTCTTTTTCATTTACCCTCCTTCCTCTTACACACACACACACACACACACACACACACACACACACACACACACACACACACACACACACACACACACACACACACATACACATACACATACACATACACATACACATACACACATACACATACACACACACACTCCCTCCCACCAAAATCACTATGGTAGACCCAGAAGCCAGTTAGATGTAGAAATCAATAGAAACACAGTGAAACAGGGTGATTGTATTGAGCTGTATGTTCAACAGTGCTGATTAATCTGTTAAACTGGACCAGGGCTGTCCTCACTCACTTTCTCGCTCGATGGGCTTCTATAAAGAATTTACCTGACCTCCTCCAGGCTTGGCAGGGGGAAGAGTAGTGTTTTGGTGACATGATATAATAACCATGTATCTAACCATCTGTGGCTGATGAACACAACACACATACTGTGTTGGATTGTGACTGGTGGGATTTTATTGCTTCAATCAGGTTTTGAATCTAACATGTTATTTTATCTCCACCATTGTTTGTCACCCCCCACTCTCTCATGCTCCCCCCTCTTTCTTTTACACCACCACCCCTCTATCTCTCTCTTTCTTATCCTCCTCTCTCCTCCATCTCCTCCTCTCTCCAGAGGTGGACTCGCTGCGTATCCTGCTCTACTCGGTAATCTTCCTCCTCAGTGTGTTTGGCAACCTGCTAATCATTGTGGTCCTGACGGTCAACAAGCGCATGAGGACGGTCACCAACTCCTTCCTGCTGTCCCTGGCGGTCAGCGACCTGATGATGGCCATCTTCTGCATGCCCTTCACCCTCATCCCCAACCTCCTGGAGGACTTCATCTTCGGGCCCGCCATGTGCAAGATAGTGGCTTACCTCATGGGTAAGAATGGTGGACGGGAAATGTTGAGGGCGGCTGTGGGAGATATTGAGGCTGGAGAAAATATTGACTTATTGAGAGAGAGAGAGGAGGTATGGGAAGAGAGAGTGATGGAGGTATGGTAAGAGAACAACAAGAGTGACAGAGACAGGATGGATATCTGTCTAACTTTCTGTCCCACTCGTTCAGTGCCTTGCTCAAACTCTCTCTGTTATGCTCTAAGTATAAATCCAAAACCTAGGTCTACTCCCCTCATCAACCAGAGACTTCTCCAAACA
>NC_138311.1:27460000-27497500 GCF_965601325.2 Salmo salar | reverse complement strand
GTTAGGGAATTAACACTTTCAGTATTATGTAATAACACCTTATAAAGTATTTTTTACACTAGGACGTGTATATTGTTTGCACCAATGGTGTTATGCAATAACCCATCATATTGTATTTTTGACCATTACACCAAGAGGCCTGTGCCTCTAAATATTTACAAGTCATTATTGCGACATGCTCTTATGTAAGCATTTACAGTACAAAGACTTCACAACTGGCAGCAGACATGCTCAAACTTGAATCAACATAACCATAGACCACTTCCACTCTTGGGTGGCCAGAAATTATTCATTGAAAGCCACGGCCCCACTGAGCCACATACCCAACATCATTTCCCAGTGTGCTTTGCCTTTTCGAGTGAATTGTAGAGTTACCACCCATGACTCTATTTGTTAGTGACAGAGACATGGTTGTTGAATTCATTTCTTTTCAGTCCCGTGGACTTCACCAAGTGAGCTCCTACTCTTGGCTAATGTTATCATTAAAATCTAACTGTTTATGACAATATGTTACATATATCATAAGGCCTTACTTTGATGGCCATGTTTGGTTTACAGGCCACATCAGGCCTGCAAGTCACATTATGCTGGCTTGCAAAATTATATGTAATTCTTATTGGAAGCCAGCCAGAGTTCAGACATCTAACAGAATTTGTATTCACCTGCAACCTGCATTCATAATGACTGTCAGAGTTAGGAACATTGATAAAGGAAACTACCTAAACCATTTGAAACTGGAACAACCATTTAACTAACGGGTGCAATAAATCTAACTGATTGGATTAGATTACAAAAATGTATGTTATTTATCTTTGTGTAGCATACGATTAATCAATCATTCAGTCAATGTACAGTACATAGCAAAAACACAGTTTTTTAAATCTATCTTTAAAAAAATCTAGCTGCAGTAGAGCATGCTGGGAAATGTTGGGTATGGTTTTGATGGGAATGTTTTACTCTCAACAGAGTAAAACTGACACACTCAACACTGGTTATTAATTTAACTCCTGAATCAACACTAGAAATGTTACACTGAAAACTCTCGTTGTGACCTAACCCTAACCCTGTCTCTCGAAAACAGGAAGCTAGTTACATAACTTCTTGTAAACCGATTGGTTTGATTTAGCGTAATTGCCAGCTATTGCGTCCTTGGATAAAGAGCTTGGGAAGTTAGTTTCCAACTTCCTTTGTGGAAAACATTCCCATCTACCAAATCTTGAACTTGGAGAAGTAATTTGACATAATTGATGAGGTTCTACTGCTCTTAATTCACCTTTCGTCACAAACCTTTGCCACAGTCTGTTATCTCAATAGTAGTAATAACCATCTCTCTTCCCTTTCTTTCTTTCTCTCTCTGTTAAGACATGGAGGATGGCTCGCCCTGTCTTAGACAGATGGTATTCGGGGTGGTGACCGCCATTGACATGCTTAATTACATCACCACGCGCGAGAGGCAGGGAAGCGCACGCGAGCGCACGCTGTCAGAGTGCTCAATGACGTCAGAGTGCTCGCTGACCGACTAGCTGTGACCACTTCCTGTTTCCTGTGGATAGGAGGAAGTGACCGCCTGCCTGACACCCTCTAAGTAACGACAATGAAGAAGATGATGAAGATGATGTAGACTTTTAGAAGGGGTTAGGGGTTGTGGTTTAGTCTTAAAATAAGTATATATTCATTTCCTCCCCTTTTGACTAAATTGATTTAGTTATTTGTCTGTGATGATAATAATGATTAAGTGTAGCTTATACTGCGATTGAAGCAGCGTAGCTGGTTTCAGGTACATAGTTTTCCGTTAACTTTAAGGTATAGAAATCGCATGTAACAAACAGTGTGCGACTAGAGATGTTTCCATCTGCCTTGCTTCTTCATTATTGAAAGTCTCGAACTTTTTTTTTTATCTACTTAAAAATAATAGTTTTTCTCTGACTTCATTTTATTGCAGAGGACACTACAACATTACAATATCCTCTCTAGACTAACGACTCAGTAAATCGCTAGACTAACGACTCAGTAAATCGCTAGACTAACGACTCAGTAAATCGCTAGACTAACGACTCAGTAAATTTGAATCTTTCAGTTAAATAGTAATCATTGCATTGAGATTTTGTATGTAACTGATATGCGAATGTGAGCTTCATCTTAAGACTTAAAAGCGCATTATAGATTCTTGTTTGCTTCTTTGATACCAATGAAGTTACATCGCCATCTAGTGGCAGCTAAAGACAGGGCATGGGCCAAAAATGACTATTTGGGTTGCTCAGTGAAATGGTTACCAAGAAGAAGCGTTACATTGACAACATTCAAAGAGATAGGATGTTGGTGAAGAGTACCTGTCTTTTTGTTTGAAGGCTTTGGCAAAGTAACCAAGGTCGCAGGGTAGGTCAGGTTAAGGATAGGAGAGTTTGGCACACAACCAAACTGCAACCCAAACAGTATGACTTGTGTTGGATCATTTTGTTCTTGTATTGAAACAAGATGTATTGAATAAGTGTATTGAATAGTTTGTTGGTTGAAAGTATTTAAAGCAGAAAGGCCCCTCACAGTGCAGCTCTTTTATACAGGCCTGTCTGTCTGGGGCAGGTTGTTTACACCAATGGTTGGGTTGTTTGAACTTTGTACTATTTTTCTGTACTTGTTGACTTCATGTACCATCATTCATGTGTAATGTTATGTATGACCATGGACCCAGAGATGTTATGATCTATTCCCTTTAGCAGGGATGTATTTGAATGTATATATGTCTTTAGTTTTCTTAAGACAGATGCTGCAGTATTTGGGTGAGGTGATGCAGTTATGGAGGTGATATTTGAACTACATTCCTGTCTCTTTATTTCCACCCTGGCTCTGGGTTCAGTTGTTCATTTCATATTTCTCTAGATTTTTTAAAATTCAGGTTATTTTGTGATGTAAGTATATTATTACTAGCTTCCAATAAAGGCTTGTTCTTTTTCTCTTTAACATTTTTATTTTATTTAACCTTCATTTAACTAGGCAAGTCAGTTAAGAACAAATTCTTGCTTACAATGACGACCTACCAAAAGGCCTCCTGCGAGGACGGGGGCTGGGATTAAAAATAAAATATAAATATAGGACAAAACACACATCACAACGAGAGACAACACTACATAAAGAGAGACCTAAGATAACAACATAGCAAGGCAGAAACACATGACAACACAGCATGGTAGCAACACAACATGATAACAACATGGTAGCAACACAACATGGTAGCAGCACAAAACATAGTACAAACATTATTGGACAGACAACAGCACAAAGGGCAAGAAGGTAGAGACAACAATACATCACACAGCAGCCACAACTGTCAGTAAGAGTGTCCATGATTGAGTCTTTGAATGAAGAGATTGAGGTAAAACTGTCCAGTATGAGTGTTTGTTGCAGCTCGTTCCAGTCGCTAGCTGCAGCGAACTGAAAAGAGGAGCGACTCAGGGATGTGTGTGCTTTGGGGACCTTTAACAGAATGTGACTGGCAGAATGGGTGTTGTATGTGGAGGATGAGGGCTGCAGTAGATATCTCAGATAGGGGAGAGTGAGGTCTAACAGGGTTTTATAAATAAGCATCAACCAGGGGGTGGTGTATGTGGAGGATGAGGGCTGCAGTAGATATCTCAGATAGGGGGGAGTGAGGTCTAACAGGGTTTTATAAATAAGCATCAACCAGGGGGTGGTGTATGTGGAGGATGAGGGCTGCAGTAGATATCTCAGATAGGGGGGAGTGAGGTCTAACAGGGTTTTATAAATAAGCATCAACCAGGGGGTGTTGTATGTGGAGGATGAGGGCTGCAGTAGATATCTCAGATAGGGGGGAGTGAGGTCTAACAGGGTTTTATAAATAAGCATCAACCAGGGGGTGGTGTATGTGGGCACGTGGGTGTACATGTTTTCCTGTTTATCACAGTTTTACATGTGGGTAGGAGGTCTGGATGCGTGTGTTATGGTCTTAATGCTCAATGCTTTAATTAAAGACAATTACAGTGGAAGATTGTGCACATTCAGTATACATTTTTCCCACAAGGGGGCAGTGCTAGCCTATGGTGCCTAGTTGGAACAAAATCCTGCAGTACCTGCAGCACTCCAGGAACAGGGTTGCCTACCCATGCTTATGGACAGGGTATGACAGCAACACATTCTTTGGTTGAGTTTCCCTGGCACTGTTTCCAAATGCTAATGTTTTAACATTTGTTGCACAAATCCCATTCAAGTCATGGGACCGATATTAGCATTTAAGCAAATGTACTGCAATTTTACCATTTACATTTTAGTCATTTAGCAGCTCTTATCCAGAGCAACTTACAGTAGTGAATGCATACATTTCATCCATTTTTTCTCAGTACTGGTCCCCCGTGGGAATCAAACCCACAACGCTGGCGTTGCAAACACCATGCTCTACCAACTGAGCCATACGGGACTGAGGTTGAGAGAAAATGTTGCTATTTTAAATCTAATTTCCTGCAAATTATGTCAATTTACCATGGGGCAGAGAGGAAAATTTGCAGTTTTATACAGTGGTTTCAGAAAGTATTCGGACCCTTTACTCAGTACTTTGTTGAAGCGCCTTTGGCAGTGATTACAGCCTTGATTACAGGTTGGATGAGGAGCGTTGCTGCACAGCTATTTTCAGGTCCCTCCAGAGATGTTAGATCTAGTTCAAGTCCAGGCTCTGGTTGGGCCACTCAAGGACATTTAGAGACTTGTCCCGAAGCAACTCCTGTGTTGTCTTGGCTGTGTGCTTAGGGTTGTTGTTCTGTTGGAAGGTGAACATTTGCCCCAGTCTAAGGTTCTGAGCACTCTGGAGCAGGTTTTCATCAAGGATCTTTCTCATTTTTCCCTCGATCCTGATGATTCTCCCAGTCCATGCCGCTGAAAAACATCCCCACAGCATGATGCTGCCACCACCATGCTTCTGTTATATTCAATCAAATCTGACTAACCCAGTGCACTGCTTGCTATGGATTCTATCTGATGGAGCCAGGGACTGTCATGACACCTCTTGCACTGAGATGCAGTGCCTTAGACCGGTGCGCCACTCGGGAGCCCAACACAGTGACGTCCTCTTACTTACCCAGCATTCTGTATACAGATAACCTTGTCTGGATCCCTGACCCACAACGTTTCCCCTATGACATGTAGTTAGGTTGCCCGTATGACATGTAGTTATGTTGCCACTATGACATATAATTAGGTTGCCACTATAAAATGTAATTAGGTTGCCCGTATGACATGTAGTGAAGTTGCCCGTATGACATGTAGTAAGGTTGCCCGTATGACATGTAGTTAGGTTGCCACTATGACATGTAGTTAGGTTGCCACTATGGCATGTAGTTAGGTTGCCACTATGACATGTAGTTAGGTTGCCACTATGGCATGTAGTTAGGTTGCCACTATGATATGTAGTTAAGTTTCCATTATGACATGTAGTTAAGTTGCCACTATGACATGTAGTTAGGTTGCCACTATGACATGTAGTTAGGTTGCCACTATGATATGTAGTTAAGTTTCCATTATGACATGTAGTTAAGTTGCCACTATGACATGTAGTTAAGTTGCCACTATGACATGTTGTTAGGTTGCCACTATGACATGTAGTTAGGTTGCCACTATGACATGTAGTTAGGTTGCCACTATGACATGTAGTTAAGTTGCCACTATGACATGTAGTTAAGTTTCCTATATGACATGTAGTTAGGTTGCCACTATGACATGTAGTTAGGTTGCCACTATGACATGTAGTTAAGTTGCCACTATGACATGTAGTTAGGCCTTGCGGGGGCCACTATGACATGTAGTTAAGTTTCCTGTATGACATGTAGTTAGGTTGCCACTATGACATGTAGTTAGGTTTCCACTATGACATGTAGTTAGGTTGCCACTATGACATGTAGTTAGGTTTCCTGTATGACATGTAGTTAAGTTGCCTGTATGACATGTAGTTAGGTTTCCACTATGACATGTAGTTAGGTTGCCACTATGACATGTAGTTAGGTTGCCACTATGACATGTAGTTAGGTTGCCTGTATGACATGTAGTTAAGTTGCCTGTATGACATGTAGTTAAGTTGCCTGTATGACATGTAGTTAGGTTGCCACTATGACATGTAGTTAGGTTGCCACTATGACTGTAGTTAGGGCTTACTTAGTAAGTATTCAGCTGTAGCCAAAATGCAATTACTCAGCTGCACAATGTAACTACACATAAAACAACTAGGTACAGAAAACAATGACTGAATTGTGATGAATGGAATGAGACTTCCCACAATTAACCACTTGGTGTCTAAACAACTGAATGTAAAGTGTGACCCTAACCTTTACTATAATCCCTCTATCCTCTTCCCTGCTCCTCACTTTATTGACTTCTCCTCCACCTTCATTCACGTCAGCAACTCTTCCTCTCCATCTTCCTGTTCTCTGTCTGAGTGCCTCCCCCTCTTCCTCCCGTAGTTCCTGATCTCACCTCGCTCTGCACGCAATGGGAACCCACCCCACTGTCATCCCCTAGGCTCAACCCACAACACCATAATTACACTGGGCCTCATAATTACATACAACTTATACAAACATGACCTACATACACAGACACAACCTTGTTAATACAGACAGACATGACCCTAACATACAGTATACACTACATGGCCAAAAGTATGTGGACATGCCTTCAAATTTGTGGATTTGGCTATTTCAGCCACACTCGTTGATGACAAGTGTATAAAATCGAGCACACAGCCATGCAATCTCCATAGACAAACATTGGCAGCAGAATGGCCTTACTGAAGAGCTCAGTCACTTTCAGCGTGGCACCGTTATAGGATACCACCTTTCCAACATATCAGTTTGTCAAATTTCTGCCCTGCTAGAGCTGCCCTGGTGAACTGTAAGTGCTGTTATTGTGAAGTGGAAACGTCTAGATGCATCAACGGCTCAGCCGGGAAGTGGTAGGCCACACAAGCTCATAGAACGGGACTAGCGAGTGAAGAAGCGCGTTGCTCGTAAAAAAACACTCACTACCGAGTTCCAAACTGAATATAGAAGCAAGAACTGCTCGTTGGGAGCTTCATGAAATGGTTTTCCATTGCCAAGTAGCCGTACACAAGCCTAAGATCACCATGCGCAATGCCAAGCGTCGGCTGGAGGGGTGTAAAGCTCGCTGCCATTGGACTCTGGAGCAGTGGAAGTGCGTTCTCTGGAGTGATGAATCACTCTTCACCATCTGGCAGTCCGATGGATGAATCTGGGTTTGTTGGATGCCAGGAGAACGCTACCTACCCGACTGCATAGTGCCAACTGTAAAGTTTGGTGGAGGAGGAATAATGGTCTGAGGCTGTTTTTCATGGTCCGGGCTAGGCCCCTTAGTTCCAGTGAAGGAAAATCTTAACTCTACAGCATACAATGACGATTCTGTGCTTCCAACTTTGTGGCAACAGTTTGGGGAAGGCCCTTTCCTGTTTCAGCATGACAATGCCCCCATGTACAAAGCGAGGTCCATACAGAAATGGGTTGTTGAGATTGGTGTGGAAGAACTTGACTGGCCTGCACAGAGCCCTGACCTCAATCCCATCGAACACCTTTGGGATTAATTGAAACGCTGACTGCGAGCCAGGCCTAATCACCCAACATCAGTGCCCGACCTCACTAATGCTCTTGTGGCTGAATGGAAGCAAGTCTCCGCAGCAATGTTCCAACATCTAGTGGAAAGCCTTCCCAGAAGGTGTTATAGCACCAAAGGGGTGACCAACTCCATATTAATGGGCATGATTTTGGAATGAGATGTTTGACGAGCATGTAGTGTATATACAGACTCTCTCTTTAACACACACTATAGGCCTGTAGCTCATTCAAACCCTCAGTATTAAGACAAAACATGATGAGAGAGAGATTGTGACACCTGTCACAGGAAGAGAGTCAAGACACTGTATTCATAACAGGAAAAGTACACCAGAAACACACACACATGCTGTGGATAACATGTCCCTGTGGTGTCTCTTGGTGGCACTTGAGCCCTATCAGTTTCAGCACGGGCAAACTGCCATAAGCGATGACGGAGAACGCTTGTCACTGGGCCCTTGGCCCTGGTTATGTCACCCGGTTAGACATGGGCCACTTGTCCCTGAGTGCCGGTGTCGGTGACAACCCCTCCGATACACCGGATCACCGCCTCAGGTCTGCCATTAGCTAATGCCAGAATAGTCACATGATCGTACCAGCAGGGTCACAAACCAGGACCCATGCCTAGAAAGCTACAGTTACGTTACGTCAATGACCCAACGTCTGTTATTGTGGCTGTCACTGTCACTGTCACTCTATGTCTGTCACAAACACATGCACATAATATAACTGATGTACAGTTGAAGTCAGAAGTTTACATACACCTTAGCCAAATACATTTAAACTCAGCTTTTCACAATTCCTGACATTTAATCCTAGTAAAATTCCCTGTCTTTGGTCAGTTAGGATCACCACTTTATTTTAAGAATGTGAAATGTCTGAATAATATTAGAGAGAATGATTAATTTCAGCTTTTATTTCTTTCATCACATTCCCAGTGGGTAAGATGTTTACATACACTCAATTAGTATTTGGTAGCATTGCCTTTCAATTGTTTAACTTGGGTCAAACGTTTCGGTTAGCCTTCCACAAGCTTCCCACAATAAGTTGGGTGAATTTTTGCCCATTCCTCCTGACAGAGCTGGTGTAACTGAGTCAGGTTTGTAGGCCTCCTTGCTCGCACACGCTTTTTCTGTTCTGCCCACTAATTTTCTATAGGATGATGTCAGGGCTTTGTGATGGCCACTCCAATACCTTGACTTTGTTCTCCTTAAGCCATTTTGCCACAACTTCGGAAGTATGCTTGGGGTCATTGTCCATTTGGAAGACCCATTTGTGACCAAGCTTTAACTTCCTGACTGATGTCTTGAGATGTTGCTTCAATATATCCACATAATTTTCCTCCCTCATGATGCCATCTATTTTGTGAAGTGCACCAGTCCCTCCTACAGCACAGCACCCCCACAACATGATGCTGCCACCCCCGTGCTTCACGGTTGGGATGGTGTTCTTCGGCTTGCAAGACTCCCCCTTTTTCCTCCAAACATAACGATGGTCTTTATGGCCAAACAGTTCTATTTTGTTTCATCAGACCAGAGGACATTTGTCCAAAATGTACGATCTTTGTCCCCATGTGCAGTTGCAAACCGTAGTCTGGCTTTTTTATGGCAGTTTTGGAGCAGTGGCTTCTTCCTTGCCTATGTCGATATAGGACTTGTTTTACTGTGGATATAGATACTTTTGTATCTGTTTCCTCCAGCATGTTCACAAGGTCCTTTGCTGTTGTTCTGGGATTGATTTGCACTTTTCGCACAAAAGTACGTTCATCTGTAGGAGACAGAACGTGTCTCCTTCCTGAGCGGTATGACGGCTGCGTGGTCCCATGGTGTCTATACTTGCATACAATTGTTTGTACAGATAAACGGGGTACCTTCAGGCATTTGTAAATTGCTCCCAAGGATGAACCAGACTTGTGGAGGTCTACAATTTTTTTTCTGAGGTCTTGGCTTATTTCTTTAGATTTTCCTATGATGTCAAGCAAAGAGGCACTAAGTTTGAAGGTAGGCCTTGAAATACATCCACAGGTAAACCTCCAATTGACTCAAAGTATGTCAATTAGCCTATCAGAAGCTTCTAAAGCCATTACATAATTTTCTGGAATTTTCCAAGCTGTTTAAAGGCACAGTCAACTTAGTGTATGTAAACTTCTGACCCACTGGAATTGTGATACAGTGAATTATAAGTGAAATAATCTGTCTGTAAACAATTGTTGGGAAAATTACTTGTGTCATGCACAAAGTAGATGTTCTAACCGACTTGCCAAAACTATAGTTTGTTAACAAGAAATTTGTGGAGTGGTTGAAAAACGAGTTTTATTAACTCCAACCTAAGTGTATGTAAACTTCCGACTTCAACTGTATGTATTGGATAATGGCACAATCATTTGGGCTTTGTTGGTCCTGCGCTCATTAAATGTCGTTAATGTAGGGCTCATAAAACGTATTTCATATATGGATCGTCAGGCTCAGCTAGCATCAGGTTTTAATATTCATCCTGATCAAAGCTCCAATCAAATCCAGACATATTTCTATGCTTTCTAATGCTTTTGCATTACACTTCTGTTTTTGAAGGGAAATACTGGGTTACCTGGGAGAAAAGTGATTCATTCTCGGGATGGACTGTTTGTAAAATACCAGGAAAATATTCAACCCTAGTGTGTGTGTGCTGAGGTCTGACTGCCTGCCTCTTCTTTGCCTCTATTCTGTGAGCAAGAAGTGTGTGTGTGTGTGTGTGTGTGTGTGTGTGTGTGTGTGTGTGTGTGTGTGTGTGTGTGTGTGTGTGTGTGTGTGTGTGTGTGTGTGTGTGTGTGTGTGTGTGTGTGTGTATATGACCATCTCTATGGACACTGGCCAGTTTATACATAGTCCACAGTTCTTATCTGTCTATCTGTAATTGCACCAGGTCACTCCATCAGAGTAGCCCATTTCCTTCACTGACCTCCCTCCCTTATTCCCACTCTTATAGCTCCCTCCCTTATTCCCACTCTGATAGCTCCCTCCCTTATTCCCACTCTGATAGCTCCCTCCCTTATTCCCACTCTGATAGCTCCCTCCCTTATTCCCACTCTGATAGCTCCCTCCCTTATTCCCACTCCGATAGCTCCCTCCCTTATTCCCACTCTGATAGCTCCCTCCCTTATTCCCACTCTGATAGCTCCCTCCCTTATTCCCACTCCGATAGCTCCCTCCCTTATTCCCACTCTGATAGCTCCCTCCCTTATTCCCACTCTGATAGCTCCCTCACTTATTCCCACTCTGATAGCTCCCTCCCTTGTTCCCACTCTGATAGCTCCCTCCCTTATTCCCACTCTGATAGCTCCCTCCCTTATTCCCACTCTGATAGCTCCCTCCCTTATTCCCACTCTGATAGCTCCCTCCCTGGGAACTCAGCATTCCGACATCACCACTTCCAGGGCCTGATCCCTCCCAGGAAATGGCTCCTCTGTTTTATCTACTGCTCTACCGAGTTTGAGATGTTTCCGTAAGACAGAGCGAGAGAGGGAGTGAGTGAAAAAGCTTATTGAGAGAGAGAGAATGAGCAAGAGATAGTCAGAACATTAGAGAGATAGAGAGAAAGAGAAAGCAGCTGTTCTTAGTTTAGTGTCATTTGCATGTTTGCTTATAGCTAACCTCTGAACGTTACAGTGGGGAGTGGGTTGGCTGCTGAAAGGATGTCTACTGGAAGTCTGCATACGGTGACCTAAAGCACGACTACCACACAGACCTCCTTCCCACCACCTCCATCTGTGTGTGTATATGTCTTCCCTAAGGACCTCTCACTCACCTCCTCTGATCTGTCTGCTCCGAGTGACCAGGGTCAAATGAAACGAACCATTAAGTGGCCATGTTAACCTTTGATGCTTGAAGTGATTCTCCCTGACCCATGAAGAGTGACCGTGACCAAATGTGGTCATACCTTCACAGGATGCAAGGAGGCTATCTAGAGCAGATGAAAGATAGAGACCTGTTGAATAGAGACTGAGGTGACAAAAATATCCTCTTTGTTTGGGCATGATGCTCAGATTGAATGAATTTAAAGTGCAAATGTAAAGAAATGCACTGCACAATGACTTGGCTTAGTTCAGAAATATAATTGCTGCCTCAGCCTAATATATTTATTAAAATGATTGGACTCTATCTCGCTCTCTCTCTCTCTGTTTTTGTTGGAAACAAACAACACTATCTGGCTCACAGTTTAAAAAATAAAAGAGCAACAATAAAATAACAATAACGAGGCTATGTACAGCGGACACCGCTACCTAGTCTGGAAAGTGTCTTCACTGACACTTTCAACCTCTCTCTGTCTGAGTCTGTAATACCAACATGTTTCAAGCAGACCACCATAGTCCCTGTGCCCAAGAACACCAAGGTAACCTGCCTAAATTACTACCAACATGTAGCACACACGTCTGTAGCCATGAAGTGCTTTGAAAGGCTGGTCATGGCTCACATCAACACCATTATCCCAGAAACCCTACACCCACTCAATTTGCATACCGCACAAACAAATCCACAGATGATGCAATCTCTATTGCACTTCACACTGCCCTTTCATACCTGGACAAAAGGAACACCTATGTGAAAACGCTATCCATTGACTACAGCTCAGCGTTCAACACCATAGTGCCCTCAAAGCTCATCATTAAGCTAAGGACCCTGGGACGAAACACCTCCCTCTGCAACTGGAACCTGGACTTCCTGATGGGCTGCCCCCAGGTGGTAAGGGCAGGTAACAAAACATCCGCCACTCTGATCCTCAACACGGTGGCCCCCTCAGAGGTGGGTGCTCAGTCCCCTCCTGTACTCCCTGTTCACTCATGACTGCATGGCCGGGCACGACTCCAACACCATCATAAAGTTTGCCGATCACACAACAGTGGTAGGCCTGATCACCGACAACGACGAGACAGCCTATCGGGAGGAGGTCAGAGACCTGGCTGTGTGGTGCCAGGACAACAACCTTTCCCTCAACGTGATCAGACAAAGGAGATGATTGTGGACTACAGGAAAAGGAGGACCGAGCACGCCCCCATTCTCATCGACGGGGCTGTAGTGGCCAGGTTGAGAGCTTCAAGTTCCTTGCTGTCCACATCACCAACAAACTAACATGGTCCAAGCACACCAAGACAGTCGTGAAGAGGGCACGACAAAACCTATTCCCCCTCAGGAGACTGAAAAGATTTGTCATGGGTCCTCAGATCCTCAAAACGTTCTACAGCTGCACCATCGAGAGCATCCTGACTGGTTGCATCACTGCCTGGTATGGCAACTTCTCGGCCTCTGACAGCAACCCCCCACAGAGGGTAGTGCGTACGGCCCAGTACATCACTGGGGCCAAGCTTCCTGCCATCCAGGACCCCTATACCAGGCGGTGCCAGAGGAAGGCCCTAAAAATTGTAAAAGACTCCAGCCACCCTAGTCATAGACTGTTCTCTCTGCTACCGCACGGTAAGCGGTACCAGAGTGCCAAGTCTAGGTCCAAGAGGCTTCTAAACAGCTTCTACCCCCAACCCACAAGACTCCTGAACATCTCATGAAATGCCTACCCAGACTTTTTGCATTGCCCCCCATGTCAAGCAAAGAGGCACTGAGTTTGAAGGTAGGTCATGAAATAGATCCACAGGTAAACCTCTAATTGACTCAAATGATGTCAATTAGCCTATCAGAAGCTTCTAAAGCCATGACATCATTTTCTGGAATTTTCCAAGCTGTTTAAAGGCACAGTCAATTTAGTGTATGTAAACTTCTGACCCAGTGGAATTGTGATACAGTGAATTATAAGTGAAATAATCTGTCTGTAAACAATTGTTGGGAAAATTAATTGTGTCATGCACAAAGTAGATGTCCTAACCGACTTGCCAAAACTATAGTTTGTTAACAAGAAATGTGTGGAGTGGTTGAAAAACGAGTTTTAATGACTCCAACCTAAGTGTATATAAACCTCCGACTTCAACTGTAGATAATAAACAGCAAGTAGCAGCAGTTCATAATAACATGCTGCCCATGAGATCTAAAGTAGCAGTGATACAGAAAATAGTAACCCTTTAATGCGTTGTGAAATCTAGAAATAGATGGCAGCTGCCTGAACTCCAGTGCTTTGTTGCAGGGTTGTAGGGGCTGTTGCTCCATTTAACCCAATCAATTCAGGAAGTGAACAGAAATTCAGGATTCATGTTGACAGTATTGAACTCTCCCATAGATACGGTCTCATACAGCAAAGCTAGCCTGTGTACCTCTACGTCACAGGTGTTTGATCTCTGCCACCCTTTGTACCTAAATGACTCTGCTATCTGTGACCTTGCATACCACATTGTTAAGTACGTTTTTTCACTGAGGTGTAAATTGAGCTGCTGTCACTGGAGAGGCAGACAGGGGTCCATCAGGGCCAGAATGTCAATAGTACTGTAGCCTACTGTGTGACCTAGTACTGTGTACTAACCTATGACGTTACCAGGACCCTCAGTTAAGCTCTCCTCTGATTCAGAGCCTGTTTGGTGTGTTATCTCACAATTGTTATGATTGGCTTCGGCATCTGAGAAGCTGATTTTACATCAGTTTGGAAACAGTGTCTGATGGGAGGGTATGAGGAACCCTTTGAGCCGTCCACCTATTTGTGCTCTGGAGACACGGATAGAAGAGAACACTTCTGTTTGAGTGTGTGTGTGCATCTGCCTGTATGTGCATGCTGTGTGTGTGTGTGTGTGTTTGTGTGTGTGAGCATCTGTCTGTGTCTGTATGCTGTGTGTTTATAAACTCAGCAACAACAAAAAAGTCCTCTCACTGTCAACTGCGTTTATTTTCAGCAAACTTAACATGTGTAAATATTTGTAGGAACATAACAAGATTCAACAACTGAGACATAAACTGAACAAGATCCACAGACGTGACTAACAGAAATAGCAGTCAGTATTTGGTGTGGCCACCAGCTGCATTAAGTACTGCAGTGCATCTCCTCCTCATGGACTGCATCAGATTTGCCAGTTGTTGCTGTGAGATGTTACCCCACTCTTCCACCAAGGCACCTGCAAGTTCCCGGACACCAAGGCACCTGCAAGTTCCTAGCCCTCACCCTCCGATCCAACAGGTCCCATTGTCATGCTGGAGGGTCATGTCAGGATGAGCCTGCAGGAAGGGTAGCACATGAGGGAGGAAGATGTCTTCCCTGTAATGCACAGCATTGAGATTGCCTGCAATGACAACAAGCTCAGTCCGATGATGCTGTGACACACCACCCCAGACCATGACCATGACGGACCCTCCACCTCCAAATTGATCATGGGAAACAAGCGTGGGAAACAGTGTTAAAACCCTTTACAATGAAGATCTGTGAAGTTATTTGGATTTTTACGAATGGACGTTTCTTTTTATGCTCAGTTTATGTGCATATGCTGATGAGGTAAGTGCATATTGTTGTCCAGTCAGACAGAATGGACTGTTATTCCATTTTGGGAGCTCTTGTCCACCCACCAGGCTTTGTCAGTGGATGGCAGGGCCTGCACGTCACTGAGCGAGAAATGTCTCCACAACTCTACTCGTCTCCTCCTCTCTACCTGCTCCCAGCACTGCAGGCATTCATATCAAGGTGTGTTTCATCTTTCTTGGAGCGCATTTTCTAAAAAGCAGTGTCTACTTACTGGGGGCCAGTGTTTCCTGTAAGGATGTGTGTGTGTGTGTGTGTGTGTGAGAGAGAGAGAGAGAGAGAGAGAGAGAGAGAGAGAGAGAGAGAGAGAGAGAGAGAGAGAGAGAACCGCCACAACATATGTGACTGACCACCTTGATTCGGTCTTACGTAGCAAAATTAGAAATTGTGTTTTTTACATTGGATAAAAGCAGAGAGACAGAGCTACAAAATGGTATATCATACACTGCATATAAGGAACAACGGGAAAGTAATTCTGCTTTGAAAATCGATAAACTTGCAACCTCACTTTTGAGAAAATGGCCTTTGAATATTTTGGTACATACTGGAGAGCTCTTCTCGCCCTCGCAGAGTTGGTTAGGCTGTTTACATGTCATCCAGGATATTGGTGACTGTAACTGTGCTGCTGGCAACAATTTAATTTAGCTTTTTTGCCAATGTTTACTGACACCGGCCATATTCAATGGGTGTTGAGCGTTCGTAAATCATCAGTTATTCTGCACTCTGGCACACTCAGACGAGAGTGCTCTGAAATCGGAGTAGATGACCAGACTGAATTTACAAACGCACCTGAAATGGTTACTTACATAGTGGAGTCTTTTGTTAAGACATGTAGCAAGCTAAACAATGAACCATAATCCCAACTCATGACATTACTACCCTGCATGAATCTGCAGGTAGCTAACCAACCAGGTTCAATGTCAGCTAGCCAACATTAGGCTATAACTAGTCAAGCAAATCGCCCTGAGATACGAATAATAAGCTCATACACGTAACTTTAGCTAGCGAGCCTACTAATTGGTTGATGATGTTATTGGAAACACTTATCTTCAATTTTTTTTTACTACAAAACACTAAGGTGTTTAAGGTGCCAAACCTGGGCATGAGAAAGAATGTGTAGAAAGTAATGTGTGTGTAAGCTGTGGGGGTGCCCATGCGGCTGGAGCACAGAGGTGTCTGGTAAAAGAAAAGCATGTTGAGGTTGCCACGGTCAGAGTAGTACAGAAAGTGTTTCATGCTGAAGCAGTGAAGAGAGTGGTAGAGGAAGATGGGTACAGGGTGAGGGATATTGAGAGGATTCATGTGAGTAGGCAAAGACCAATGAAGAGGATGAGAATAACATGTCTCTGAGTAAAGTGGGTTTCTTAGCTTTCATAGCCATGGTTGTCAACTGTACTGCAGAAATGGAACGTTAGTCACAGAAAATAGAGGATGTGGTGGCAGCTGCAGAGAAGTACTTGGGATTGCAAGGTTTTACTGCAGAAGATTTTCAGGAGGTGTTGAGTGGTAGTGTTCTGTCCTCCCAGACTGTGGGCCTGGAGAAGGATTAGATAGGGTTAAACAGTGGAATGGGGTGGTGGTTGTTTTGTGAAGGATAATAGTTGGCAGAGTAATTTTCCTTTTCCCCAATTTTGTATTACCGGAATTTAATGTACTTAGGCCATGACTGGCCTCACACTCCAGTACAGTAGGTGGCGGTGTATGCACCTAAAAGTTGGATGCGATCCGCCAACCCAATCTCAAAGAAGAAGAAGAAGATTCAAGTTTAAGCATGTCTGCTGCCAGTTCTGAAGTCTTTATAATGCTTACATAAGAGCATGTGGCAATAAAGTCTGGTAAATATTAATGAAATGCCCTTAATCCAACACGGAGTGACCGTATCAAGAGATAGAGACCTCTTTGTGTAATGGTTAAAAGTACAATATGAGATGATATTGCGTAACATCATAATTATTATTATAATTTACTCTTATTTTACCAGGTAAGTTGACTGAGAACATATTCTCATTTATAGCAATTACCTGGGGAATAGTTACAGGGGAGAGGAAGGGGGATGAATGAGCCAATTGGAAGCTGGGAATGATTAGGTGGCTATGATGGTATGAGGGCCATATTGGGAATTTGACCAGGTCACCAGGGTTAACATCCCTACTCTTACGGTAAGTGCCATGGGATCTTTAGTGGCCATAAAGTCAGGTCACCCGTTTAACATCCCATCCGAAAGACAGCACCTTACACAGGGCAATGTCCCCAATCACGGCTCTGGGGAATTGGGATATTTTTTTAGACAACTATATTTTTGGGGGGGGTCCAACACCATATACATTAAGTGCACAAAACATTAAGAACACCTTCCTCATATTGAGTTGCAGCCCCTTTTGCCTTCGGAACTGCCACAATTTGTTGGGCATGGACTCAGGGATGCTGGCCCATGTTAACTGCAATGCGTCCCACAGTTGTGTCAAGTTGGCTGGATGTCCTTTGGATGGTCGAACAGTTTTGATACACACAGGAAACTGTTGAGCATGAGAAACTTAGCAGCGTTGCAGTTTTTGACACACACGCAAACCGGTGTGCCTGGCACCTACTACCATACCCTGTTCAAAGGCACTTAAATCTTAAATGAGAGGGAGCACACGTGACACTACAACTTGATTGTAGTCCACCTGTGGTAAATTCAATTGATTGGGCATGATTTAGAAAGGCACACACTGTCTATATAAGGTCCCACAGTTCACAGTGCATCTCAGAGCAAAAACCAAGCCATGAGGTCAAAGGAATTGTCCGTTGAGCTCCGAGACAGGATTGTGTCAAGGCACAGATCTAGGTACTAAAAAATGTCTGCAGCACTGAAGGTCCCCAAAAAACACAGTGGCCTCCATCATTCTTAAATGGAAGAAATGTGGAACCACCAAGACTCTTCCTAGATCTGGCTGCCTGGCCAAACTGAGAAATCGAGGGAGAAGGGCCTTGGTCAGGGAAGTGACCAAGAACCCAATGGTCACAGAGCTCCAGAGTTCCTTTGTGGAAATGGGAGAACCTTCCAGAAGGACAACCATCTCTGCAGCACTCCACTTATCAGGCGTTTATGGTAGAGTGGGCAGACTGAAGCCACTCCTCAGTAAAAGGCACATGACAGCCTCTTGGAGTTTACCAAAAGGCACATTAAATGACTCAGACCATGAGAAACAAGATTCTCTGGTCTGAATGCCAAGGGTCACGTCATGAGGAAACATGGCACCATCCCTATGGTGAAGCATGGTGGTGGCAGCATTATGCTGTGGGGATTGTTTTCAGCGGCAGGGACTGGGAGACTAGTTAGGATCGAGGGAAAGATGAATGGAGCAAAGTACAAAGAGATTCTTGATGAAAACCTGCTCCAGAGTGCTCAGGACCTCAGACTGGGGCCAAGGTTCACCTTCCAACAGGACAACGACCCTAAGCACACAGTCAAGACAACACAGGAGTGGCTTTGGGACAAGTCTCTGAATGTCCTTGAGTGGCCCAGCCAGAGCCTGATCGAACATCTCTGGAGAGACCTGAAAATAGCTGTGCAACGATGCTCCCCATCCAACCTGACAGAGTTTCAGAGGATCTGCAGAGAAGAATGGGAGAAACTCCCCAAATACAAGTGTGCCACGCTTGTAGCATCATACTCCAGAAGACTTGAGGCTGTAATCGCTGCCAAAGGTGCTTCAACAAAGTACTCAATAAGGGTCTGAATCCTTATGTAAAATGTTTTTTTTTTTATACATTTGCAAGAATTTCTAAAAACCTGTTTCTGCTTTGTCATTATGGGTTATTGTGTGTACATTGATGAGGGGGAAAAACTATTTAATCAACTTCAGAATAAGGCTGTAATGTAACAAAGTGGAAAATGTCAAGGGGTATGAATATTTTCCGAATGCACTGTATATGCTTGGTAACAAAAAAACATCTGGTGGCACTGCTGAAACATTAATGCACTCCAGACCAACAGGTTGCAAGTTCAAATCCCGAGAGCATTTACAATGTGTGAAAAGGGTCCATATCAAGGGATATCTTTACATGGCATGTTTTTGATATTCTAGAGAATACAGATCATTTCCAATGCATATTTGAAGTTTTATGGATATGCACCATATCCTGAAAAATTCGGAATCCAGATGAGTCTTTTAGACGTATGATGTTGCGATTACTCCGAATATCACACACGGACATTTCCTATGGCCGGATATGGACTCATTTAATGTCCTGAGATATGCGTTATTCTACTTTCTCTCTTCATGTTGACAAATACTGACAAATATTAGTGGTGCAGAAGACACGTTGGTAGGGGTCAGGTAGGACGGTTTTAAGTCTCCCTGAATGAAAGTCTCTGTACACCAGAAACACTGCCTCTGGTTGAGCGTTTTCTTGTTTGTTTATGGCCCCATACAGTTCGTTTAGTGCCAGAGTGGTGTTGGCTTGGGACAGGATGTAGACAGTCGTGATAATTACGGATGAGAACTCTCTTGGTCGGAATAAGGGCCTGCAGCTTACAATTAGGTATTCTATAATAGGTGAACAAAAGCTCAAGATTTCATTCACACTTGAAGCAGCACACCAGTTGTTATTAATGAAAAAACATACTTCACCTCCTTTCGACTTATCTGAAGCCGGACACTGCATGGAGAATCCACTGAGTACTACGTGCATAGCGTCATCATCCAGCCACGTTTCAGTAAGACATATAATATTGCAGCTTTTCAAGTCTCTCTGATAGGAGACGCTCAAATGAAGCTCATCCGTCTTATTGGCTTGATGTTGCCAATGTTCAAGACCCCTCAGAGCAACCTGGTCTCAGAGCATTTTGTATTATTCTCTATGCAAATCCGAGACACTCCATTTAGTATGATATGTTACTGTAACGATCCTGGGTTTATAAGCGTGGATATCGACTCTGCCGTTTGAGCATGCTTTTGCGGAACAGTCGATAGTGCGCTGGACTTCGGGCTAGAAGGTCGAGGGTTCGAGACCTGCTCCCTGCCTGTTTCATTACATTACATTTTGTATGGTTACTTAAGACAGATGTTTAGTTAAGGCAAAAATGAAAGGAGGGTATTTGGTCAGGGTGGAGGGGAGGCGTATAACGCGAAAGTTTAGCAACCCAAAGGTTGGGAGTTGAATCTCATTACAGACAACTTTATCATTTTAGCTAATGAGCAACTTTTCAACTACTTACTACTTTTTAGCTACTTAGCATGTTAGCTAACCATTCCCCTAACCCTAACCTAACCTTCGTTAACCATTCCCCTAACCCTAACCTTAACCCTTTAACCTAACTCCTAAACTTAACCTAAACCTTAACCCTAAACCCTAACCCTAGCCAAGCTAACGTTAGCAAGCTAGCTAACGTTAGCCACCTAGCTAACGTTAGCCACCTAGCCAGAATTCGTAACATATCACATGTTTTGCAAATACATAACATATTGTATGTTTTACAAATTCGTAACATATTGCACATTTTGCTAATTCATGATATATAATATGAATCGTAATTTGTAACATATCATATCATATATGAAATGGGTGATGGTGGACATCCACAAATACATACCATACTATATGAAATGTAACATATCATACTAAATGTGTGTCTCGGATTTACATACAGAATAATACGAAATGCTCTGAGTCCATGTTGCTCAGAGGCATGCTTCATGTGTGATTCATTTTCAAAACAGTAAGGCACACCCTACAATTACAGTATTAGATTAAAGTTGTTAAACTTGTTTGATTAAAATGATCCAATTTGGAATAAATCATGTTTTTCTGCAGGTGTTATTGTGTATGACTCACAGATGGAAAAAGGACAGAACATTAAAAAAGGACAGAGAGCAAGAGAGAGAGGAAATTTAATTATTAGGGTTCTATTCAATCTGTATTGCTGAAGCGTTACAGATTGTGTGATAGAAATTTAAAAGCAATTTCTGATTGAGCTGACATATGCAGCATTTACTGTGAATGCAGTCTCCGCTAACACAGAAACATTGCCTTTATATACTGCTCAAAAAAATAAAGGGAACACTTAAACAACACATCCTAGATATGAATGAAAGAAATAATCTTATGAAATACTTTTTTCTTTACATAGTTGAATGTGCTGACAACAAAATCACACAAAAACAATCAATGGAAATCCAATTTATCAACCCATGGAGGTCTGGATTTGGAGTCACACTCAAAATTAAAGTGGAAAACCACACTACAGGCTGATCCAACTTTGATGTAATGTCCTTAAAACAAGTCAAAATGAGGCTCAGTAGTGTGTGTGGCCTCCACGTGCCTGTATGACCTCCCTACAACGCCTGGGCATGCTCCTGACGAGTTGGCGGATGGTCTCCTGAGGGATCTCCTCCCAGACCTGGACTAAAGCATCTGCCAACTCCTGGACAGTCTGTGGTGCAACGTGGCGTTGGTGGATGGAGCGAGACATGATGTCCCAGATGTGCTCAATTGGATTCAGGTCTGGGGAACGGGCGGGCCAGTCCATAGCATCAATGCCTTCCTCTTGCAGGAACTGCTGACACACCCCAGCCACATGAGGTCTAGCATTGTCTTGCATTAGGAGGAACCCAGGGACAACCGCACCAGCGACAACCGCACCTCACTTAGGGTCTGAGGATCTCATCTCAGTACCTAATGGCAGTCAGGCTACCTCTGGCGAGCACATGGAGGGCTGTGCGGCCCCCCAAAGAAATGCCACCCCACACCATGACTGACCCACCGCCAAACCGGTCATGCTGGAGGATGTTGCAGGCAGCAGAACGTTCTCCACGGCGTCTCCAGACTCTGTCACGTCTGTCACGTGCTCAGTGTGAACCTGCTTTCATCTGTGAAGACCACAGGGCGCCAGTGGCGAATTTGCCAATCTTGGTGTTCTCTGGCAAATGCCAAACGTCCTGCACGGTGTTGGGCTGTAAGCACAACCCCCACCTGTGGACGTCGGGCCCTCATACCACCCTCATGGAGTCTGTTTCTGACCGCTTGAGCAGACACATGCACATTTGTGGCCTGCTGGAGGTCATTTTGCAGGGCACTGGCAGTGGTCCTCCTGCTCCTCCTTGCACAAAGGCGGAGGTAGCGGTCCTGCTGCTGGGTTGTTGCCCTCTTACGACCTCCTCCACGTCTCCTGATGTACTGGCCTGTCTCCTGGTAGCGCCTCCATGCTCTGGACACTACGCTGACAGACACAGCAAACTTTCTTGCCACAGCTCGCATTGATGTGCCATCCTGGATGAGCTGCACTACCTGAGCCACTTGTGTGGGTTGTAGACTCCGTCTCATGTTACCACTAGAGTGAAAGCACCGCCAGCATTCAAAAGTGACCAAAACATCAGCCAGGAAGCATAGGAACTGAGAAGTGGTCTGTGGTCCCCACCAGCAGAACCACTCCTTTATTGGGGGTGTCTTGCTAATTGCCTATAATTTCCACCTGTTGTCTATTCCATTTGCACAACAGCATGTGAAATGTATTGTCAATCAGTGTTGCTTCCTAAGTGGACAGTTTGATTTCACAGAAGTGTGATTGACTTGGAGTTACATTGTGTTGTTTAAGTGTTCCCTTTATTTTTTTGAGCAGTGTATTTTACTCACAATGGAACGCTGAACTTCTGCGATAAGGGTTGAGTAAATCTCTTAGTTTCCAGGGAAAAAAGGGACAATAAGAGGGAGGGGGAGAGAGCAAAAATGTTCTAAAGAGAGAAGTGGAGTGAGACAGAAAGAAAGGGGGATGGAGAGAACAGAGAAAAAAACAGGGAGAGGAAAAAAGAGATGGTAGAGATGATAAAGAGAAAGAGAGAGAGATGAGCGAGAGAGAGTGGTAGAGGGAAATAATGGTATATAGAGAGAGTGCTAATTCAGCACACAGCTGCTTAGTGAACTCAGTGTGAGAGGTCTGTAATGGAATGCTCATACAGACGCCAGAGCCTCCTTTACAATATTAACAGAGCCCAATGTGCGTCATACAGCTCACAGCTGACCCAGGGGGGTGTGTGTGGCACTCTCTCTCTCAGAGTCCCTTTCTCTCTACCGCTCAGTCTCTCTTTCTCTCAAGTGTACTCTGACAGTTCAGTTCAAAGCTCTGGTTGGCATGACCATGGATACAGCACCATATCACCTCAGAGTATCAGTTCTACATATATAACGATGGACACGACAACGTGTCTGAAAGTGTAAAGAGTCGACTGGTTATTTTGGTGCAAATGTAACGTAGATAACTATGCAGCATGCACTTGTCCTACAGTAGGTGTGGCACGAGAATGTGTGAAAAAGGGTTGTGTAGTGAAGTTACTTATCTTTATCACTCCCCCATGCTGAACAAAGAACACACCAAGGTGTTTTGTAAAAGTCTCCAAACCCGAGCTCATAACTCTTGCGCCGAGTTTCAGTTTGCACATATTTGCAATGGTGAAGCCCTAGCATAATGCACACTTCTGGAGAATATAAAATGTTTCAATATCTCTCTCTTAGGCTTGGGGATGGTGTATTGTATTATGTTGTTGTGTTGTACTGTATTGTATTGTATTGCTGCATCGTATTGTGTGGTGTTTGTTCTATGTGTTTGTCACTTTGGTAGTTTGCAGTTTTGTGAATTGAACAGAATGTTCTTTCAGCCTTTTTCCTCCACTTAACCCAAAACGTCCACAAATCCTCTGGTATTCACACTACCCCAGCCAGATAATTTGATTCTGAGCAATGACGTAAATGTGCGTGTGAACTCATACACACTCAATCATTAAAGGCTGCTTATCTGACTGCGGGGTATGTGTAAACTATCCTTGTTGAACTCCCATTGTGTGTCCTGCGGCAAGCTCGGCACCAGGCTGAGGCTATATACAGATATTGGGCTGCATGCAGGCTCTTGTCTCTTGTTCTTGGTATGAATCATTAATCTAACTCTCTTTAGATTGTGTTTTGTAACATTTGAGTCTTAATCTCCTCCTCCTCTGTCTTCACCTCCTTCCCTCTCTTCTGCTTTCACACAAGGAAACTGGAAAATAACATTCCTCTGTGTGCTTTCATGGTGATAACATAGTTACTTATTGAGGGTAATGTGAAACTTTTATGGCAGGTTGTGTCTGGAACCTCAAGAAATCTCACTTATTCTGTGTGTGTGTTGTGTGGTGTGTGGTGTGTGTGTGTGGCAGCTGATAAGGAGAGACAAGTCTGTCTAAGAGCTCTTTACACTTAAGAGTGTAGACCTGAGGTCCCAGATCCCAGAATGCTTTGCAAGGTTCATCTGAGTCCAAACTATCAGGCAGGGAATTTCCTCTGAGGCAACCACTGGGCCATTTCTCTCTCTCTCTTTCTGTCTCTCTCCATCCCGTAGCAGGTTAGGTGAATTGGGTTAGGGTTAGAATAAGGGTTAGCTAAAATGCTACATTTGTCACAGACGTGACTCGAACACACAACCTTGGGATTGCAAAATGGTGGCGGTATACACCCATCTTCCTCAACCAACTTCCCTGCTTTTGTTTCTGTCTACTAGACCATTAGCACATACTGTACGTCTTGGAGGTGCTCCGAAATACATATACCGTAATTTCCGGACTATTAAGCGCACCTGAATATAAGCCACACCCACTGAATTTAAAAAATATATATTATTTTGAACATAAATAAGCCGCACGTCTATAAGCCGCAGGTGCCTACCGGTACATTGAAACAAATTAACTTTACACAGGCTTTAACGAAACACGGCTTGTAACAAAAATAAATAGGCTTTAACGAAACACGGCTTGTAACAAAAAATAAAAAATTAGCAGTAAGCTTTAGTTGTCTTTTTGCACTGAGTCAATTCCTCACGCTGCTGTTTCCAACGTCTTATCATCGACTCATTAAGACCAAGCTCCCATGCAGCAGCTCTATTTCCTTTTCCAACAGCCAGATCAATTGCCTTTAACTTGAAAGCTGCATCATATGCATTTCTCCGTGTCTTTGCCATGATGAGGGTGACAAAATGACTACCGTAATCAGAATGATGGGAAGTTTAAGAGCGCTCGATTTAATCTAAACAGTAAACAAAAAAGTTGTTTGACCTTAACCCGTTCGGCAATTTCATTGGTCTAATGAAAGCTTCATGCCGCCAAAAAACTGAGCACGTCACAGAATGTGTTTTTAAAAAATAAAAAAAATTGAAAGCGGGAAAAATCCATATATTAGCCGCGTCATTGTTTAAGCCGCGAGGTTCAAATCTGGGGAAAAAGTTGCGGCTTATAGTCCGGAATTTACGGCAGTATGTTTCGTATGGCTCTGAGGCAAGGCTGCTCAGACACACATATTCTCAGCCATCTCTTCCCAAAATATTGTTTTATCCTCTTTCTACTTGGGGGGGAATGAGGGAAATGGCAACTGGTACCCTGTCTATCTGCCTGTCAGTACTGTGTCCTGTGGTTGATGGACCAGAAGAGCTGTTTCTGTAGTAGTCATGTCCCTCCCTGCAGTGAGCACTAAAAACACGTACTGTGTACACACACACACACGCACGCACGCACGCACGCACGCACGCACGCACGCACCCACACACACACACACACACACACACACACACACACACACACACACACACACACACACACACACACATCATAAATCAGCCCATCAGTGTGCATTGTTGTGACACTGTGCAACTGCGAGCTCATTAGTCAGTACAAGGTCGTGTCCACAGCAGGCGGCTGGATGGATGTGTTTGTAGGGTGGCCTGACCGCTATTTAACAGCATTACTATCACACACACCAGGACCAGACACACACACACACAGACACCCAGACACATTGGGAACATGCTAAATATGTCCCATTGGGTTGTAGGGGAGCTCAGTGAGGAACATAGCATTGATAGCTCTCCTCCCAACTCTCTAACCAGAGTGATTTGGGGGGATGCTTTCATCCTACACTGGCCTGCCGCAGAATCTTCTGGTTGTCTGTCTGGGTTGCGTGACTAACCCAACAAGTTAGGTTGTTGGGATTACCCAAACATGGGTTAATTGGTTGGGTTGACCTTGCAGCTGGGTCTTTATGAATGTAATCCTTAGGTTATTTTCAGGAGGCTTGGCTTATTAGGAGCAAGGCTTTCAGCTAAATCTTATTGGCCACCCGTGAGAGTTAAGTTTACATATTTCAAATTAAAATGTTCCTTAATGATTTTTGCATTTGACACATTCTTCTATAATATTAAGTGTATTTATTACATGCTATATATAATAAGGTACACCAACTAATTGCATAATAAGGTATGCCACCTTAATGTGGGGTGGCAGGTAGCCTTATGGTTAGAGCGTTGGACTAGTAACTTGAAGGTTACAAGATCAAACTCTCGAGCTGACAAGGTAAAGATCTGTCGTTCTGCCCCAGAACAAGGCAGTTAACCCACTGTTCCTAGGCCGTCATTGAAAATAAGAATTTGTTCTTAACTGATTTGCCTAGTTAAATAAATAAAAAAATGTATCCCAACAATGGAATTTACATAGGCTTAGGGAACTCATACAGTTCTGTAAGCTTCATTGAAGCTAAACATTTTTTAAAGTTCGATCTAATAAGGTGGAATCATGGTTGGTTAGCCCACTGTCGTGTTGCCTCCATCCCTCCCACACATGGGTCCATGTCAGCCATCAGCCGTCTGTCACTGCCTGCTGCCTTATGAGTAATATGCCACGTTGGAAACAACCGGGAACTCTGAAAAATAAATGACGTCAGTGATCTTCAGGATGGAAAGTCGGAGCTCTAGAAAGAGGCCTGAGTTCCCAAGTTGGATGACCGTTCAAATCAATTTTTCCCAGTCATCGCGTCATCACAGCGAACTAGAGCATCATCAATGTGTGTCAGCACCAGGGGGAAGAGTGATTCCTTGTCTGGCCTTCTAAACATGGCGTTAAAAACGTTGAAGTAGTTTTCAAGGGAATATTTTCAGCTTCAGCTTTCCATGTCATCCATTTTGATTTAACATCAACTATAGTGGTTGTTAGTCAACCTACTTTTGATGAATACATATTAGCATGTATTATCATATGACTAAAGCCTTGTTTATACTCTGGGGCTAACATACATCCTTTGTCCTGATCTTATCCACATTCTGATTGTGCCCACATTGTAGCTGTTGCATCTACACATGGTAGTAAAATGTGTTTATTATCTGTCCACTTTATCCGCATTGTGACCAGATGTCCTTGTCCCTTCCTGTATGCTAATTATTTGACAGATATTGTTTCAAAATAATAATAATAATTTATTTTAAGACATATATTGATGACATAAGTCAATGGCGAATTGAGTTAAGGTTATATATCACACGTCAATGGTTTTAGACAGCGGGATAATGATGATTTAAATGGTTTCACTGTGAAGAGTCCGTCTAAGTGTCTGACTACGTCAGGAGGTGGTCAGGAAGATCTGATCATAATGCTTCTTTTCATCTTCTACACTGTCTAAAAATGTGGGCGTAATCAGATTGTTGGACAAGATTAGGGAAAAGCATGCATGTTAGAAACAGGTATAAAGAGGGCTTAAGACATTTACACAGAATTACGACCAACAACTGGAATTATATGTTTATTCATGTTTTATTCAAATAAATTAGCCACACAAATAAACAATCTTTATTTTCATATAACATTCATACAAACACACACACACAGTCAAGTAGAAAATCAGGAAAATCATAACGCATATTTCTTCATATCCAACATTTTACCAAAAGGACATCTTACTGATCTGCGTCGAAAAGGCTATTTTGTTTTTCAATAGTTTGGTCAAACTAAGTTTGTGAAGAGTTTTCTGAACCAACAGGAGAAACTAAACATATTTCGGAAATGAGATATATTCATTTTAAAGTGAAATGCTTATTTTTTTCTTCAATACAGCAAAAGTAGCAAATCTGATTGGACAAAAGAGGGTGTCTCTGATCATAGGGGGTTTGTTCTGAAGAAGGCACACTGTTGATGAGTGTAATCAATCAAAATATAACGTCATTTAGAAATATTAACACTGCTTATTTCAGAGAGAAATCGATCAAACAACTTTTAAGCTTCAGGCTTCCAACACTTTTCCTCTTCAACATGTTGTTCAAAAGAAGACCACTTCACAGATATGGTCAAACTAACCAAAATAACAAAGGTTCACCGCTGTCATGGTGTAAACAGCTGAAGTAAATGGTGTTGTTTCAAACACATTCTCTAAAAATAAATAGGCCTAACACATACACCCAAGTACGTTGTATTAACCTCTAGCTAGCGACCTCTACCACCTACGGCCAATTCATTAAAAAACTCACGTTGCAGCAAAAATGATTGTAGTGCTACAAGTTGTTTTCCATTTTATTTTCTTAGAAATTACAAAAACAAAGACAGCCATGGTCCTGGAACCCAACTGCTAGGGGAATTTTCAACACATTCGCATATTGTGGCAGAAGCAGCTTGCTCATAGCAGGAGCCACACAGAGTACGCCATGAAAGCACTAGCTAGCTAGCATTTTGAGTTGCTGGAAAGTAAGCAGTGCTTCTTTCTCTTACTCTGCTCTCTCTTTGGCTCATCTCTAGATCTGCCATTGTACAATGGCAGAGGCAACCGTGATGTCAAGAGGAAAAGCACTATGAAATGGTTTGGGTCCTTTCTTTTACATCTATTCATATCTATGTTCATGTTCAACAAAAACAGAAGCGTTCAGGTACCTGATCTACTCAGCTAGCACCCTCCAAAGGTTTTAAAACCTCTTACAATCATACAAAAATGTGCTAATAAAAACAAAGAAATCAAATAAATGCCAAGTAATGTACGATCCTGTCAGCTCTTCATTTCTCATTTCCTCTGCATTTCAATGTGAAATATTGCACTATAGTCCCAAAGTCTTTGTTCTGGCTATGTGAAAGCAGTACAGCATATAGCCTACACACAGCCTATACATCAAGTGAAAAGTAAAGTGGTTAAAGTCTTGTTTTCCTCTGATAGGGAATAACATCATGCTCATACTGTAGGTCTTCAGGATCTTAAGTTTAGACAATGTTTCCACATTTTTGGAACTCGGTTACCTGAGAAGGTAGTGATAAAACAGCAGGATAGCATGATTGAGGATTCCTCACCAAAAGGACATAACAACAGAGGGAATATGATTAGAAAGGAACCATATATAGGTATAAATTATGAATTGAAATCAACCTTTTTGTAAGGCAAACACACACACACACACACACACACACACACACACACACACACACACACACACACACACACACACACACACACACACACACACACACACACACACACACACACACACACAGCTTGCTAATAGCAATACCTATTGTGCTTTAGACACTCAGCAAGTACATTTTTTATTCCGTTTTGGCTGATCAAGATATACCAGGTTTTTATCTTCTGAGGTAAAAGCAGCATTAGCTCAGCTAGAATCTTGCACAAACAAATCACAGTTTGTCAAATCACTATAACATTGTGTTCAAAGAAAGTTTGGAAGATTAAAATTGTTCTGATGCTGCATGCTTGTAGGATTGCCACAAAGTAATGTATTCTCCAAAAGGCAAATAAAGTTTTAAAAAATAAAGTAAAAAACAATGAAATGTAATAAAAAGGAAGACTAGATCCTCCTGTTTCAAACAAACAAAAAGATGGAAGAAAATGTTTTTTGAAATAGGTCTTACATTACCTCGATGGTACATTGATCCCACTCCTCATTGTCCTTTCAAGATTAGTCCTTCACACATCCCTCCAGAAAAGGAGATGGGTGTGTTGGGGTCCCTATTATCGAGAAAGGACAGGTACAGGGGTTCCCTGTTGCGTTGAGGTCGTCCCAGACCTTTATTGCTTCTCTGGGGATCCGACAAGAACTCAGAGTCACCTCTCCAGAGTTTTGTTATTGCTTAATTGCCAGCTTATGTGATCACACACAGATACACACACACCTAGATGTGAGTGTTTGCATGTTGTTCAAGAGAATTTAGATTTGTCACTTGCATCATTTCTTTTTTATCTGTCCACTCTATGCTCAGTTTTTCATAGAGTTCTCCCCAATAGTTCTCTTTTCACACTTAGGACGACAAAACAAATTGTCCTATCATCTTCTCATCATATGATGATCTGTGAGCAACTCCATAGCTCAAAGTTCTGTTCCCACTGTCAAAAAGTGCTCACCATTCCTGTCCATCAGTGATGACATCACCATGACATATTTTACTCTGGTTGCCATAAAGAACAAGTACTCTGGTCTAGTAGGAATTTGTTGTTTCCTGTTTCTCCTTTCTTTCTCTCCATTACTTCACCATCACACAGCTACTCTGCTGCCCACCCAGGCTCAGCTCCTGCATCTCTGACTCTCTCCCGGAGGCTGAATCCAGAGTCCACATCCCCTGCCTGGCCATGAGGGGTAAGGGGCCCTGGGTGAAGGCCTGGCTCTGGGCCTGGGGTTGGTAGTGTAGGTTGGTCTGGGGATGGAGGCTGGGTTGCTGGCTGATGTGCAGGCGAGCCTCGAGGAGGTAAGCAGCGGAGGCCACAGGGGAGAGGAAGGTAGAGGAGGATGATGATGAGGAGCAGGAGGAAGAGGAGCCATAGGAGGAGGAAGATGACTCCAAAGGCTGCTGCCAGAAGGCGTGCTGGAGGGCCAGGAGACTCTGGTGTGGGGAAAGGGGGTGTTGATGTTCCCCCTGGGGGAGGGAGGAGGCAGAGGTGTCAAACAGGGTTGAGGTGGCGTGAACGGATGTGGGGGAGGGTGGCTGCTGCTGGGACAGGAAGAGCAGAGGGTTCTGGGTAGATGCTGACTGAGGGGCCTGGGGCTGGTGCTGGATCTGGAGCATTCTGTAAATAGAGACGGAGAGGAGGGGTTAGAATTTCACTTACTGTGACTATGTGGTTGTGATTATATTTATGTGCAGGTGTGTGTGTCTCTGTGTGTCTCCATCTTACCTTTGCTGTTGCAGAACCTCCTCCAGCATGCTGCGGTGCTCATTGATGGTGGGGCCTATTGACCCTCGGCTGCCACGGCTACTGTGGTCGGAGGTCAGAGTGCAGACCTGCCTCGCCAGACCATTGATCTTATTCAGACCCAGAAGACCCTTAGTGCGCGTGTTCTTCCTCAGCTGTTGGCGGAAGGCTTTCAGACCTGGGAAGGCGCACAGAGAGGGGATGGGTTAGATTCTGTTGGGCCTGATACATTTCCTTGTAGTGATGATGATGATGATGATGTGAATGATACATACTGTAGGTAATGGTTATAAACTAACATCACCCATACCTTGTGTTAGGGAGGTGTCAGAGGCTCTGCGGCCCTCCTGGAAGTTGGAAGCTTGGGCCTGGGGGAGGAGATGAGAGGAGAGGGACAGCTGGGTACCAGCAGAGACCAGCGCCCTGGGGCCAGTCCCAGAGGCTGACATGGCTGACAGGCCCCCCACAGGAGGGTGCAGGGCAGGGTTGGGGGTGGACAAGGACTTCAGACAGCTGTCAGACGATGCACCATCGGAGAGGCTGACCACGATGCAGGGGGGGTTGCATTGGTAGAAGTGAGGGGAGACCTCGGCCAGGGTGTGTCGCCGGGAGGTGGTGGTGGGCAGGACGAGCGGTGAGCAGGTGTGTGTGACCTCCTCCAAGTCACGGGGCCACACCTCCTCACTGATGCTGGTCTCCAGCAGGCTGTTTGGGGAGATGGAGCGGTTACACAGCAGTCGGTTCAGACTGGCTTCCACCGGGAACGCCACACGCTGGAACAATGCACCATGGTCATATTCCATCTCCGGTTGCATGGGGGGGGTGGTCTTGCACTGAATGGGGTAGGCTGAAGTTCTGAAGCTGTCCTCCATGATGACCTCTGGGGTACCGCAGTCGGAGGTGTTCCTGGGTTTCTGGGTCCAGGGTCCACACTGGCGACTGGGCTGCAAGGCCCGGTGCTCTCTGTCCCTCTCCAACAACAGGTAGTAGATGGCTGAGAAGTGGTTATAGCTGCTGCTCAGCAGAGACTGGGGAGAAAGACAAGAGCTGTGTTTGAATACCCATACTAACATACTGTATACTACATACTTAATAAGTATATACTACATACTATTAGTTCATTTTAGTATACTGTAAACTAACGGTATTCTTTCAGTTGAGCTTACTAGCGCTTTGCGTGTCTATCGGAAGTTGATGCTGTTGCTATGCAACCTCTTGCTAGCTTGTGAGCATAACAAATTACTAGCTAGACACTTTACGACTTCGGGTGTGTTATTAAATTCAATTTGGAGTACCAGAGTGCGCTCAGAGCGTTGTCTGATTGTTCATTTGTAAATGCCAGGCAGTGTCACCGGACGCTCTAGCCGAGGAGTAGGGTTGATCCTTACTTGCTAGCTACTTCCAGACACATAATGAGAGAACACCCCACTCTGACCATTTTCTCACCCTAGTAGAGCTGGTTAGGCTGTTTTCATGTTATCCAGAGCATTGGTGACTGTAACTGTGCTGCTGGCAACAATTTAATTACGCTTCTTTGCCGATGTTTACTGACACCATATATTCAACTGGTGTTGAGCGTTCGTAAATTCATCAGTTATTCTGCACTCTGGCACACGTACACTCAGAGGAGAGTGCTCTGAAATCGGAGTAGATAGCCAGAGTGAATTTACAAATGCACCTGACTGTCCATTAAGAACGCTTAACGACTATACCACTTAGCGAAACTATAAGAATAACGGGAATAATTAAGTTAATAAACATTGGGTAGTTAGTTAAATAGCATATTGTCACGTTCTGAATCTTCAAATTCCCTGTCATAAAGGAGCCAAGGTGCAGCATGCCGGTAATTCCGCATCTTTATTGACGGAAACCCAAAACAAAACACAGGTACGCAGCAATAAACGTAATGCGCTGTGCCGAACACACACAGAAAATACAATAACCCACAAACACATGTGGGGAACAGGCTGCCTAAGTATGATTCCTAATCAGAGACAACGATAGACAGCTGCCTCTGATTAGGAACCATACTCGGCCCAACAAAGAAATACAAAAACAACATAGACATACAACACATAGAATGCCCACCCCATGTCACACCCTGACCTAACCAAACAGAGAAAAACGACTCTCTCAGGTCAGGGCGTGACACATATAGTTAATATACTGGCAAGTTGGATGTATTAGTAGCCAAAAAACGTTAGCTAGCTAGCTAACATACCGGTACATACTGCTGTAATGATATGCTATGCAGTTAATAAAGATATCGTAGCTAAGAGATAGTCAGCCAACGTAACATGTAAGGTATCTTGACATTTGTCATAATTAGTTAAAGCAATGAATTTGTATCCGCTCTCGTTGGTCTTCGGCTGCATATTTTCCGCCATTTTCTTCAAATCTGAAAACCAATTTCTAAAGAATTGCATTATGGGCCCTAAAAGCACGGAAATAGTGTCCACTGCTTGTATACTTCATATTTTGGCGAATGTAGTATGACATCCGGGAACTTTTGGAATACTAACTATATCCAAACTATGACCAATAAGCATACTATATACTTGATTTACGTCACAAATACTACGGTTAGTGCGGCTAGTATGAGTATTCGAACACAGCTAAGGACATGTTAGTCAGCCATTTAGGTTCAAAGGGTGTCATAATAAAGGACTGTTTCTCTCTCAGACAGGAAACACACACACGGACACACGCGCTCTGCGCCCATCACTCTGCACTCACTCAGTCTGATCTACTGAGAGACTGTTGGAGCTCGTCTCCTCAGCTCAGTGTCAGCCTCTAAAAGCAGATGCCAGTTATCCCCCTAATTCTCTCTACAAAATGAGTAGTAAGCCCACCAGGCATACAGGGATCCAGGGTGGGTTTGACTGTGGTGCCTGCCTGGGAGGCAGCATAACATACCACCTACTCTACTGCCAGGCATAACTAACTGTCTCAAAGCCCCACCACTTTCAACCCAGTACCCAACCCCATTAGCTGTCTCTACAGTGTACTTCAAATACTGTATTTCTAGGACACTAGTGATACTCTGTATAAACGACTATATAACCTGTAATCTATATAACAACCCAGCTCCACTCACTCCTTACCCTTCTCTAATCCTCCTTCCATGACGATAACACCAATCAACCAATCAGCCAATTAACACATCGACCAATCTGCCACTCACCTCGATGGTCTTCTGGCGGTCAATGCCCAGGGTTTGCATGATGCCCAGGACGGGCTCGCTGTAGTCCCCCAGGTTGGAGTTGTAGTCTGTGAGGGGCAGTGACATACTGAGGGTCTGGTTAGGAGCTGTGGGGTCAGCCAGCATCCAGCGGTGCTGCTTGATCTGGGCCACGCTGATCCTCTTGGTTGGGTCCACCACCAGCATCCTACGGATCAGGTTCTCACAGTCTGGGGGGAAAAGAGTGGGAGGGAGAGAGAGGGAGGATGGATGGAAGGAGGGAGGTATAAGGGAAAGCAAGGTCATTCTGTGATGCTAGAGCATGTGCTTTTATTTAATATAAACCAGCCATTTCACCAGTCAATTTATCAATCCCAATTACACTAGGAAATGTGTCACTGTGTTGTTGCCATGGTGATGGGTACCTTGAGACATGAAGTAGGGGATTCTGAAGCGCCCCTCTGTGACTCTCTGTCTGAGGGCGGGGAGGCTGGGCCCGTCGAACGGAAGGGATCCACACACGAGAACGTACAGAACCACACCCAAACTCTGTAGAGAGATAGACCAGGAGAACGTCAACAAATGGTCTCTCCCATTACTTCTGTATTCATTCATTTTACATGAAAATAGTAGAACTTGGTTTCAAAATGCTACGTTTATTGTCATGAATCTTGCCCTGGTGGCAGAACTGAGTGATTTCTGCTAGATAGGCCAGCTGCAAAGTCAAAATTGGCTATATCGTAAAACATGGATGAAAACTAAAAAGAGCTTTTGGTCTTTATTTATGATTAGGGTTAGGCATTAGGGTTAGCAGTGTGGTTATGGTTAAGGTTAGGGTTACATGCTGACTAGACCGGGCACGCGGGTGAGTCCGCCATCACACACGTGTTGATTTTGTCCATCCACACCAGATGCAATCAGGACACCCAGGTTGAAATATCAAAACATACTCTGAAGCAGGTCGAAACACATGAAACATTCATGGATATTTAGCTAGCTGCTGCTGTTGCTAGCTAATCTGCCCTGGGATATAAACATTATGTTGTTATTGTACCTGAAATACACAAGGTCCTTTTTTTGGATCTTTGTTGAATTTTGACCCATTTTGAGTCACACAAAATCGTGTGTTCTCTACTCTGACAATTCATCCACAGATAAAAGGGGAAACTTAGTCACTGTCTAGTAAACTCTCCTCCTTCAGGCTTCTTCTCCTGTGGACTTTATATGGCGGTTAGCAAACAACTTTAAGGTGCATTACCACCAACAACGGGACTGGAGTGTGGACCTCAGTTCATCTTTCAATCACCCACGTGGGTATATGCTCCTAAAAACCAATGAGGAAATGGGAGAGACGGGACTTGCAACGCGTCAAAAAGAGAACCAAGTTATATTTTAGCGCCTGGCTACGCAGAACCTCGTTGATGGGCGCGAGCAGTTGAAATGACTGAATAACATGTATGTCTACATTTATTTTTCAAAGCTCGCACACTCAACGCGTCGGTGTGGTCAACATGTTAGGTTTAAAATCAGATCTTATGACTCTGTGGCTGTGCCAGCTAGTGACCACTCTGCAGAGCTGCCTTCAAGGCAAGATTCATGACAATAAATGCCAACCTGCATTCAAAACATGGGTAGCCATGTTGTGTGCGGTTTCCCTGTGAGCCCTTACCCAGATATCCAGCTGTGGCCCTTCGTACTCCTTCCCCTCAAACACCTCGGGTGCTGCATAGGGGGGGCTGCCGCACCACGTAGACAGGGGCTCGCCTGAGTTGTAGAAGTTTCCAAATCCAAAGTCTGAATGGGAAGGAGAGAGAGATCGACTAATGATTATTTGTGTTGCTGCGTGCGTGTGTTAGTTTTCTGTGTTTATTGACTACAGACTGTCACACTGGGTCTTTGTGGCATCAGATCAGCCCTGCTCTTATTCAACTATTTTACCATGAAGAACCCTCTAATTCTTGGCAGTTGACACTTCATTAGCACAGACCCAGTGACGCATGGCTTCTCGTTAGTAGAGACATTTAGCAGTCTGAATATCAGTAGGGAGCATCAAGGACAGAGGGTAGTCTGCTATCTGTTATCTCCCACACAGACTCACCGGCCAGTTTGATGTTCATATTGGTGTCCAGCAGCAGGTTCTCAGTCTTGAGGTCACGGTGAACGATGTGGTGCCTGTGGCAGTAGTCCACCGCCATCAGGATCTGCCAGAACTTCTTCCGTGCCTCATCCTCGCTCATGCGCCCGTTTGAGGTCAAGTAGTCTACAGGAAAAGAGGGAGAGAAGAAGAGAGGGGGACAGTTTCGATTCAGAGAACTAAATAAGGACTGTACATACTGGGTAAGAGAGGACCTTGATATCTATTTGACCCCTTTTATTATGTCAAATGAAACAGCCCAACACAGTTTACAACAAAGGGGATATTGAATTTAATCCTCACCGAACATCTCTCCATTTTTGGCGTATTCTGTCACAATATACAGCATATCTTTAGTCTCCATAACCTAAGAGGAATACAAAGAGAGACAATGGAAAGAGGTCAGCAAGAAGTAGGCTACACACAATTGCAGTGATAAGACATACAGTGATAACGTGAGGAAAGATGTCTTTCCATTGTAAAGGCTGCTGTAAGTGTTTTACCAGAGCCAGGACTGGGCACTGGGGATGTTTTCTGGACACCTTAATTTTCCCCTGACCACACTTCCTCTCATTCACACACACACACACACGCACACACACACGACACGACGACTTTCCATGATATGCACTGTTGCATAATAGAGCTGACAGGCACTTCCTGCATGCTCTTTGTTTATAGGATATGAACACAGAAATAGTTCAAACCAGCATTCAAATCAAATCAAACTTTATTTGCCACATTCGTCGAATACAATAAGTGTAGACTTTACAGTGAAATGCTTACTTACAAACCCTTAACCAACAGTGCAGTTCAAGAAGAAGAAAATATTTACCAAGTAGGCTAAAATAAAAAGTAATAATAAAAAGTAACACAATAAGAATAACAATAACGAGGCTATATACAGGGGGCACCGGTACTGAGTCAGTACGCGGGGGTACAGGCTAGTTGAGGTAATCTGTACATGTAGGTGGGGGCGAAGTGACTATGCATAGGTAACAAACAAACAGCGAGTAGCAGCAGTGTACAAGAGGGGGGGTGTTAATGTAAATGGCTTGGTGGTAGAAGCTGTTGAGGAGCCTTTTGGTCCTAGACTTCGCGCTCTGGCACCACTTGCCGTAAGGTAGCAGAGAAAACAGTCTAAAACTTGGGTGACTGGAGTCTCTGACAATTTTATGGGCTTTCCTCTGACACTGCCT